>NW_027069629.1:51234-130855 GCF_002906115.3 Quercus suber | reverse complement strand
TATCGGTGAGGCATTGAGTCGAACAGGTGGTGTGCATTGGCAACTCAACCAAAAGAGTTATAATAAAAAATATAAAATTCCAAGGAAATGAGATTAGGTTATTGAATCTATAAATAAGATAAAAACCTAAAAGCAAAACAAAGTGAAAGAGAGAAAGAGATAGAAAGCTTACCCAGAGAGAATAATGAATGAAGAATGAGACCCAAAGAGCTGCAAAGGCATGGCATTAGGCACTATTTCTAACCATTTAGTGCCCACTTCGTGCCCCATCTCCTACCACCCAAGAAATAAAAACGATTAAAAAAAATACGCTGATCCCATTTTATAGCTGAAAATCCTTTTGACAATTTGTAAATGTCAAAAGTTGATTCGAACCCTTGAAGCCACAAACACATTCAACTAAGCCCAGCTTCAAACATCAAACAAAACCAAACTCCAGCTACACAAGCCTAATCCGATAATCAAATAAGACCCATTCCAATCTTAAAAACTTAAAACCCACATTGAAACAAAACAAAATTTCTTATTGAAATTTATAAGGTAATCGAACCATTAAACTAAACAAAACAAAACTTCAACCACCACCAAAATCAAATCAATCCGAACTACCAAATCAAAACTACAAAATAATAATAATAATAATAATAATAATAATAATAATAATAATAACAAAAACATAATTGAGAAATATAAAAAATAAAAAAGGAAGAAACATACCGTCGAATCTTCATGAGGCGGTTCAGATCTTTGGAGGAGATGGAGGTGTCGCCGGTGACTGTCGATGGAGGTGTCGACGGTGGCTGTCGATGGAAGTAGCGACGTCGGCGAAGGTGAGGATATCGGCAAGGTGAGGTGAGGTTAACAGTGAGGTGGTCTTAACGGCGGCGTGGCATGGTGGAGCGCAACGGCGGAGCAAGGGTCGACGGCATGGCAAGGTGGAGTGTGACGGCGCAGAGTGAGAGAGAGGGAGATGAGGTGTTTTCTGAAAAATGACTAAATGGGGGTTTGTTTTGCTCTTTTATATTAACACTTTTAGCGACGAAATTATTTTCGTCGCTATAGATCACTTTTAGTGAAGAATTAGAGCTTCGTCGCTATAGAAAACTTTTAGCGATGAATTAGATATCCGTCGCTAAGATGCCTTAAGGATAAGCAGACTGATTTTTTAGTGACGACTTTGTTTCGTCGCTGTTGGGGTCTTTTAGCGACGAAATTTGTTTTCGTCACTGATAATCTCCTAGCAAAACCTACAGCGACGAAATTATTTCGTCGCCAAAAACTTAAAGTTTCAGTGATGAAAAAATTTCATCACTGTAGACTAATTTAATTCGCGCCCTACTTTTCCCTTTTGGCGCCCTTATTTCAGATGAACAAATAGCGACGAAATTTTAATTTCGTCGCTAAAGGTTATTATTTTTTCATTTTTAGTGACGAAATTAGAATTTCGTCGCTAATGGTTATTTATTTTTTCATTTTTAGTGACGAATTATGAATTTCGTCACTGAATGTAAGTTTTCAGTGACGAAAAATTTTTCCTCACTAAAATTCGTCACTAAAAATACATTTTGTTGTAGTGATTATTCTCATGAGTATTTTTAATTAAATATAAATTATATTCCATAATTAAACCCTTTGTTAGAATTTTGGTACATCAATTTTTCTTTAAATACTAGAATATATAATTTTATATTCAAACTCAATCATAATAAATATTTGATGCTATAGCACATAATTTTATATCCAAATACAATCATAAAAATGTTCATAAATAATTACCATAATTATCAATTTTCATATTTAGATTAAAAAAAATTATATTTTGTTAATGTTCCAGTATATTACACGAGTATGTATCTATATATATATATATATGATTTTTTTCTTAGCACAACCATTTTTTATTTTTTGGGAAGATTTGCCAGATTTGGATAGATTGGAGCTTTTAGATATGAGTGTGAATGACATCACAGGAATTGTTCCTCCTTCAATAGGAGCATTATCTTCTCTCAAAATTCTTTATTTTTGAGAAGAAATAAACTTAATGGCTCTTTACTAACTCAGTCAGTCCATCTGCGTGTTGAAATTAAGGAATGTCTCCATCAAGTTGAAATTAATGCATTATTCCATGTCTCTACACTTTTCCCACTCATCATTGCCAAATCTTTGTGAGGAGATCATCCCAACGACGAGCATCATCCTCTTTGAGTGTTGTGAGTGTATTGAACATTCTGGGAACCATTGGAGGTTGCCAATTTCAACAATGGTGCCTTGAACATGCAATGGGTGCTTAGTTATGGGATCTTATGCCTAAGTTAGAGGAACGACTTTGAGTAGTTAGTTGCTGGTATGAGCTTAGAGGGCTCAAGCACTAGGGTAGTTGTAGGCTTGGAGGGCTTATTTTGTATTTTGTATTGCAACTATCTATACTTAGTGGATTGTTTCAGCTGCTGGCTGTGGAGAGATTTTTACACTTGGTACTCAAGTTTTCTTATTCAATAACACATTTGGTGTCATATATCTTGGATTTGTTTCTCTTTACTTAATGCTTTATTACTTATTTAATTTGCTTGTTATCCACGCAATGCTTATTATCCTGTGTTCAATTGTTTAATCAAGTACTTGGCCTTAATTGTTAATTTAGGGGTCTAAACTATTGCCTAGTTTAATTAGGTAGTTTCTCAGCTAGATAACCTCACTTTAGAATTATTTACCACATTAAACTCTCTTTTCTTCTGATTCTCAAAAAATAAAAAATAAATAAATAAATTATCAACCTTTTTTTAATTAATTCATTTAAACAAATTTTTAATATTAAAATGCGCCAAATACCAAGTGGATGCCTTTGAATTATGCTTAAACGACATGAACAACTAGTACAGCTGAGTATATATTATCAAATGAGGTCTGAATGCTAACTAAATTACCTAAGAGTAAATTGGGCTAAAATGCTACAACAGGATGCCTTAAATTAGTGTAATTTTCTGAGGTTAATTAGGAGTGAATTGATTGGATTTCTGAGGTTAATTAGGAGTGAGTTGGACTAAAATGAAAGAGAAAGCAGAATTTCTGAGGTTGCCACCTATACCAGCAGCCACAGGACATAATAAAGGTTCGCCTGTTTTCCACCACCGACATGATAAATTTTATTATATATTCCTTTTTTCCACACTTCACTTGACCAAATTGATTCACCTAATTTGTATAAAGCCAGTCTTGCAACGAACAGAGGAGAATTACCATTACTGCATTTTTTTTTTTCACAATGGGAGGGTCCTTGATGAAGAGCTTGTTGTGGGGTTTGATAGTTCTGGTTCAGCTTCATGGGTACAGAGGCTGCTTTGACAAAGAGAGGATGAGTCTGTTAGGAATAAAGGAGTTTGTGAGGTCCAGCCCCAATGTCACAGATCATCTTCTCCCTTCATGGGTTGATGACTGTGAGAGTGACTGTTGTCATTGGGAGCGAGTCACCTGCAACTCCACCATTGGTCACGTGACCCACTTCTCTAGTTACAACTTCAGGGAATTAAAGGATCCTTTTTTCTCAAACATGGTTTCTAAACGTTTCTCTATTTGAGACTTTCAAAGAGTTACGAAGTCTTGATTTATCCTATAATGGAATCACTGGTTGGACTGAGAATAATGACGGTATGCCAGCCTCGTATCTTTTTTTATTTTTACTGTCTATATGGCTTGTCTGGTAGCCAATGTTGGGCCACAATGTTTGTACAAATAAATTTTCGTTCCCAGGAAAAGCAAACCGGGTCGGCCCAAGGAATTTTGGGCCTAATCACATTTTAATTGAAGCCTTTTTATATATATTTATATTTAATTTAATAATTTTTTTTTTATGTACTTAAAATCTATTCTTCTAATTTGTTCAGATTTAAATATTTTTAGTTTTTTCTTAATGAATTTCTTGTTCATTCGTGAGTTGTTCACCTAAATCTTTTTATAACTTTTTTTTTTTGAAAGATTTCTTATTTGTTTGTGAGATTTTCACATACTTTTCTTTTCTTTTCCTATATTGTGTTCATCACTAGTAACAAATTATCTTAAGATTCCTTTGAGACTTGATTAATTTTTCAAAAAATTTAACATATTTTTTCTTAATAACTAGTATACATATAAAAATTTAAATTAGAGGTTATGATAGACCCATGTGTGAGTTGACATGTTAATTTAGGAATATTATAAAATTGTTGTAACATATTATTTTTTCCATAACATTATTCTTTATATATATATAATTTGTCTATAAGTAATAAAATTTAGGGATAATTACATAATAATATAAATTTACTGTATTTACATAAGTTGCGCTTAGTTTCCATCTAACCATCAAAATTTTTTTTTGTATCTCCACTCTTGGCGCAAAAGTAAAATATATTAGGACAGCAACTATCTGCATTCCACAAATTTTTATCTTCTTTTATCTTCTTCAGTATTTATAATTGCTAAGATACAATTTTCTTGTTTATATAATTATGGGTCCACTTAATAGATGCTCTTAGAGCATTTGTTAATGGATCATTTTAAGAAATTTTTGATACTTTCCTATAAATTAGTTTATTTTTTCCTTTCCTATAAATAGTTTATAAAAATATTTTCTAAACCAAGACATCTTTTAACTTTTTCCTATAATTATTACTCAGAAGACTTGAAAATACAATTTGGAGTAAGCTAAACGGCATGTCACCATCAAAGTTAAAATTGAAGCCACCAATCCATATGAATGTGGAAATTAAGACAATCTCTTTTCAATGCATTGGAAATTGGATGCTTTGAGCAAGGAAATGCAAACGAAAAAGGTCTAATAATTATTCCATATATCACGTCAATGTGGAAATAGAGCCAACACAAATCCGTGCGCTGAACGCGTATGTCCAGTTTTACGATTTCCTTGAAGTCAAGTTTCTTGCGCATGCGTTCCCTTTACGCAAGTATTCTATATTTGGTGTACGTGCGAGGTACTCCCATACGTGCTAGACTAAAGCCAGAGGAAAAAGAAAGTGACTTATAAGCGGATCATAATCTTCTTAAATTCTTATTATGTAACTCTATTTTTTAATAGTTCAAAATCCTATTCATTATTTAATATTAAATAAGTAATTTAGATCTTGTAATGTCATTAGTACTTAAAAAAAAATATTTTTAGCTATAATTTAATATCTATTGTTAGGTTCTAAAGATTTAAAATTAAATGTTTATAGTCTCAATTTGTATGTGTTGGCAAACTAAGAACATAAACATGTCTAGAATAGGTGTTAGACGCTCAAAGTAGTTCATGTCAAGACTCCTAGAAAACTTATGAGTTACTTTTGTGAGATTTGAGAGGTTTTGTACCTTTTAACTCTATAAGTGTCTACCGAAACAAGATCTATAATCAAGTATTGGTGAAATTTAGTTATTGCAAGATCAACAAGTAGTGATTTGAAACCTTTGAGTGGGAACTCAAAGTCACAAGCATGGGTGCTTGAGTGGTGCAAATCCAAGAGAGAAGGAGTCCGTGGATTCGGAGCTTGCATGTGGTCGTGTCAGTAAGTTACTACTAAAGGTAGCAATAGATATAGGGTTAAATCTTATTGTAAAAACTTCAATTCTGTAAGGTTGAATTTATTCAATCATGTGTTAGCTTTATTCCGTGCCAAATTTGTTTGTAATTTAGCAATTAGATACCCTGTATTTAGGTGGGATTTATGTAAGGGTTGTGTGTGAGAGAGTGTGAAGAAAACTCAAGATGTGTGCAATCAAAGGAGTCTCTAAAGTGGCACACGTGTGAAGTATGCAAGGGAGCTGAAGGGTCACGATAGCTGGAGCACTATTGGACAAAAATTCCAATTTGGATAGGCAGTTAGCTCGCGACTCAGACTCGCAACTCATTCTAGTCATGAGGTTGAGTCGCCAGAATGCCCTGTTTGGATGAAAATTGACTTTTTGCATTCCTCATACACATTACTATAAATACCCTTATACCCACGAAATGTAGAGAGTTTCTAGAGAGAAAAACAAGATTGACTCATTCACAATCTTTTTCATTTAATTCTCCAAATTTCTCTACTCTCACCTTCTCCTTTGACATATCCTTAAGAGCTACATTTGCCAAATCCTTATCTCACCATACCTATATCAGTAAGGAGGTGTTTTGGTGCTTGGGAAGCAGTTCAGAGAGGACCAATTCATTTGGTTGATGCAATGGGCTTATTGCTGGATCTAGTAAGCTAAAGAAGATAAGGTTTAGTGTAACCCTGTTTGAGCAAGAAGCTTGAAGGGCTTAGGTGCACTGGGTAGATTAGGCTTGGAGGGTCTTCTATTATTCATGTATCCTAACTATATTCTTTAGTGGATCATTTACCGCTTGGAGGGCAGCGAAGAGGTTTTTCGCCAAGTACTTCGGTTTCCTCTTTGATAACACATCGCTGTGTTATATTTGTGTTTGCATCTCTCTTTCCTTTCTCTTTACTTTTTAATTGCTGATATGTTTGTAATTAATTATGGTTTAGAGTGTGTTACCAATTTGGATATAGCTTATATTTCATATTCCGCACATATACTGTTTGTTTATAAGCTTGTGTTGGTATTTTTGTAATTGGGGGTCTAAACATTCATTAGTGTTTTATACGCTATTTGAACTTTCAAATTCTCTTATAGTGGATTTGTTTTACTATGAGGATAGTTAGGTCAAATCCTCTCTAAGGTTTTACCTTGAGACGGTTGATTTCATTGGTTTTCTTGAGTGAATATATCATTATGTTCTTTATTTTTCAGTTTCTGTGCATGATATGATCTCTTCTTATTTAACCTAGATCTCATAATTAACCTAGATAATTACTTGGCTAATATATTAGGTTAAACAATCTGTTTTAAGGGGTCTAAACAAACAAACATCTATTTAAACTATTAATAACTAAGTGATGATGAAACTTGCACATTTATTTCATGTGTATTTTTTTAAAAAAAAAAAATTTATAACTAATTTCAAGTCTGTGCTGGCAAAGATTAAGAACCCCCATGTATATAAAGCCATGCCAGGAATGAATACAAGCATTCAGATAAAAGAATTCTTCTTTTTCTTCTTTTTATTTATGATTTCGGTTTAAAAAAATTTGCTTCTCCAAGCATGCCAAACATAAATACAAGCATTCAAAGAAAAGAATTCTTCTTCTTCTTTTTATTTATAATTTTGGTTTTAAAAAACTGCTCTTCCACGCATAAATAGCTAGAGGTTAATATACTACAATAAAAAATTAAAATTATATGGATTATAACAAAAAGATCCCAAAAAAAGAAAAGAATTATTCCAAATAGAAAATTATGTGTAAATTAAAACATACTAATCCATGCCAATGCGGAAACTAATGCACTATCTACTCTATCTTTACCGCATAAAATTAATGTTTTCATCCCAAAAAAATAAAGGTCTAATCAAAATATGAATGCAGATCGGTGTTTTTGAGCGATTACCTCAATGTGGAAAATTAAGGCACTGACTGACTCATATTAACTATTTAGGTTGTTGTTTGCAAGTTGAAGGAAATAATAAGGATGTTGGCCCCTACTCAGTGTTTGTCTTTGCAAAAATTAGAGTCCTTAATTTGAAAGTTTATTTACGTTTCAATTTTCGAACATGGTCACTTTCAAGCTCTTGTAATATTACACACTAATGATAGTATATTCTAATAATATTTTCAAACTCTTAAAGATTTTAATTTAAGTAAGAAAACACATTCTATTGGCACTAGGGGATTGAGAGGTTCAACTTCTTAGGTTATCTGGTACACTTGTTCCTCAATTTATAGTTCAACTTCTAGGTTTTAACAATTCTATTACTAAGAGGAAACTGTTTGAGAGGTAAAATTTCAAGTCAATTATGTCAATTAGGTACCGCACTGCTTTGACCACACTAATTCTTTTGGTTTTCTTTATTCAGTTGATATTTCAATGATGCCTTAAGAATATAGAATTTTCCAGAAAAAAATAATAATGTACCTTTTTTTGGGATTTTGTTATTTTGACAGCACCCTTAGCAGAGTTGGACATGCATATGTATATGGAATACCAGTTGAAAATAATTTCGTTACAAAATATAGGCGTAACTCTTACAAGGGAGAAATTCTTGATTACATATCTCATTTGGATATCTCTTGCAACAACTGAACAGGTGAAATATATTGTGTGGATGATAGGCTAGTTTTCAAGAAATCGAAGAGCTTTACAAGATTTATACAATGATACAATATCAATCAAAGTAAAGCATTTGAGTTGAACAAATAAATTAATCGAAGAAGAAGATGAAAACAGAGAGTGAGAAAGTGAGAGGAAGAGAAACTATGAGCTTTAGAAGCAAAATTAATTACACTGTGATTGATTATTTATATGAGTTTTTTTTTTTTTTTTTTAATACAAGATAGAAATTTTATTCTAGATTAATCTAAGCGTATATGTGTGTGAAACTCTCTCCTGGAGACTTAAACTCCGGCCCTTGACTCTCCATACCCACAAGATATTTGTGAAGTGATTATTGCACCAAGAGTGTGCAGTGATATTTATATGAGGCTTGGATGACTACAGATTGGTTTTAACCCTAAACTGATTCTATTACAGTCCAATGGCAATAATTGAAACCGTTATGCTTTGTTAATAAGATCGATTATAAAATGGTGTCACATTGGGCTGCAAGCTTTAATAGGCTAATGTGTAACAGAGTCACGTTAGTTTCAAAGATCTATAATTAGATTTTAGAAAAGGCAAACAAATGACGAATAAAAAAGACTCAGTCATAGAAACCACAAAAAACAAAGATCGCAATCCAATCAGATTGCGAGACCTGTAAGGAAGAAACCGTATTCTGAATTATAAAATTATAGTAAGGACTCCTTCACAATTAGGGATAGTTCAACAGTTAAATGGATGAACTGTAAAACTATTCAATTACATAGTAAAAAACTAACAGTTCTTTGGAAAATTTACCGAATCGTACCATTTTTTCTTTAATGGTCTGATTTTTTTTTATATTAAGTTATTTTAATCAAATAATCATATTTTAAACTTGAAATAAATATTTTTAGTCATTTTTATGATTTACAACACCATGAACTAATTGTTTCATCACAATTGTTATTTTGATTATCCTTATAATTTATCTTTAACATGTTATATTTGACAATTAATTTTGAATATCTCTTTCTTTTAATATATATATATATATATTTGTATGAATTATATCAAAATATAATTGCATGTTGGTTCTATTATTGGTAGCAGGAAAATGTTTGTCTCCAATTACAAATAAGATGACATGTGTTCCATTACATATGATGCACATAACTCATTTAGTTCGTTGGGTTAAGTGAGTCAAGCACTAATATTATCGTCTTATTGGTAGTTGGAGCCCAAAGTTCCTAACATGTTTTGAGCCAAATTTTGTCTTGTCACAGTTGACTCTATCGTCTATTTCCCTTGAATTGTAGCTATGGTACCAATAATGATTATGATGAAGATAATATGATGGGATAAATAAATATCAACAGGCCCTCTTGGTAAAAAGACATTACTCTTAAATAGATAGTTGCTTGAACCTGAAAATTCAAATATGTCTACAACATAAACAAACAATTTTAACCCGCAATCATTCATTCACAATTAGTTTGTTAGACATACGCATCACAACTTTTAATGTCTTAAATATGCAGGTAGACATTTTGTAAAATCATTAACTACAATTTGAAAAATCAAATATCTCCTTGTCAGATTTCTATTTATAATTTAGTTAACAAAATTGATGGCTCGTTCGTGGGCCTTCCCTTTCACACCATAGGCTTACATTGTTTCTGTCGGAGTATTTTTATAAATTTATTAAATGGCTTTTTAATAAATGAAAATTTGTTGTAAATATGGTTTCACCTAATGGACTCAGATCTTCTAGAGTTCCTAGGTTACTCTACCATATAAAGTTCTTTTAATCCTAATATTTTGTTTTGAAACAAATGGTTTAGATTATACTACGTCTATAATGCATTAACAAAAACCTTAAAATAAACTCCACGTCAGCTATTGAAATGGACCTGTCAAAATTAAATGTATTTTTTTTTAAATTTTTCTTTTTCTAAAAGATCTGAACCTTAATTTCAACTCGGATGGCACCTAACATGTTCCGATGAGATCTTGGCACTGAAACGATAGAGAACTTTGCAGTGGTTATTAGCGGAAATTAAAAAAAAAAAAAAAAAAAAAAAAAAAAAAGAAAGACTGATTTCGTAGAAGCGTGGGTGCTTGTGTGGTGCAAATCTAAGAGAGAAGGAGTCTATGGATTCAGAGCTTTCACATGGTTGTGTCAGTAAATTACTACTAAATGTAGCAATAGATTTAGGGTTAAATCTTATTGTAAAAACTTAAATTCTCTTATAGTGGATTTGTTTTACTTTGAGGATAGTAAGGTCAAATCCTTCCCAGGTTTTTACCTTGAGACGGTTCGTTTCATTGGTTTTCCTGGGTAATTATATCATTGTGTTCTTTATCTTTCCACTGCTGTGCATGATATGATCTCACCATGAACTAATTGTTTCATATTGTTATTTTCATTATCCTTATTATTTATCTTTAACATGTTATATTTGACAATTAAATTTGAATATATCTCTTTCTCAAAAAAAAAAAAAAAAATTTGAATATATCTTTCTTTTAATATATATATATATTTGTATGAATTATATCAAAATATAATTGCATGTTGGTTCTATTATTGGCATCAGGAAAATATTTGTCTCCAATTACGGATAAGAAGATAACACGTATTCCATTATGTATAATGCACATAACTCATTTGGTTCATTGGGTTAAGTGAGTCAAGCACTAATATTATCGTCCTATTGGTAGTTGGAGCTCAAAGTTCCTTACATGTTTTGAGCCAAATTTTGTCCTACCACAATTGACTCTATCGTCTATTTCCCTCGAAATGTAGCTATGATACCAATAATGATTATGATGAAGATAATATGATGGGATAAATAAATATCAACAGGCCCTGTTAGTAAAAAGACTTGTTACTCGTAAATAGATGTTTATGGAAATCATAGTTGCTTGAATCTGAAAATTTAGATATGTCTACAACATAAACAAACAGTTTTAACACACAATCATACATTCACAATTATTTTGTTAGACATATGCATCACAACTTTTAATGTCTTAAATGTGCAGGTAGACATTTTGTAAAATCATTAACTACAATTTGAAAAATCAAATATCTTCTTGTCAGATTTCTATTTATAATTTAAGTAACAAAATTGATGGCTAGTTCATGGGCCTTCCCTTTCACACCATAGACTTACATCGTTTCTGTTGGAGTACTTTTATAAATTTATTAAATGGCTTTTTAATAAATGAAAATTTGTTGTAAATATGGTTTAAAATCATTAACTACAATTTGGAAAATCAAATATCTCCTTGTCAGATTTCTATTTATAATTGAAGTAACAAAATTGATGGCTAGTTCATGGGCCTTCCCTTTCACACCATAGGCTTACATCGTTTCTGTTGGAGTACTTTTATAAATTTATTAAATGGCTTTTTAATAAATGAAAATTTGTTGTAAAAATGGTTTCACCGTTTCACCTGGTAGACTCAGATATTCTAGAGTCCCTAGGCTACTTTACCACGTAGAGTTCTTTTAATCTTAACATTTCATTTTGAAATACATGGGTTAGATTATACAACGTCTATAATGCATTAACAAAAACCTTAAAATAAACTCCACGTCAGCTATTGAAATGGACCTGCCAAAATTTAAATGTATTTTATTTTAAGAAAAAAAATTTTAAAAAAGATCTGAGCCCTAATTTCAACACGGATGACACCTAACTTGTTTCAGTGAGATCTTGGCGCTAGAATGATAGAGAACTTTGCAGTGGTTGTCAGCGGAAATTAAAACAAAAAATATATATACATATATATATATATATATATATATATATATAAAGAAGACTGATTTGGTAGAAGCATGGGTGCTTGTGTGGTGCAAATCCAAAAGAGAAGGAATCAGTGAATTCAGAGCTTTTACTTGGTCGTGTCAATAAATTACTACTAAAGGTAACAATAGATTTGTTTTATTGTAAAAACTTCAGTTCTCTTATAGCGGATTTGTTTTACCTTAATGATAGTTAGGTCAAATCCTTTCCAAGTTTTTACCTTGAGACGGTTCGTTTCATTGGTCTTCCTAGGTGATTATATCGTTTTGTTCTTTATTTTTCCGTTGCTATGCATGATATGATCTCACCTTGAACTAATTGTTACATATTGTTATTTTGATTATCCTTATTATTTATCTTTAACATGTTATATTTGACAATTAAATTTGAATATCTCTTTCTTTATATATATATATATATATATTTGTATGAATTATATCAAAATATAATTGCATGTTGGTTCTATTATTGGTATCAGGAAAATATTTGTCTCCAATTACGAAACCTTAAAATTTTAATTCTACCATATAGAGTTCTTTTAATCCTAAAATTTTCATTTTAAGATAAATGGTTTAGATTATACCACATCATAATATATTAAAACAAAAACCTTAAAATAAACTCCACGTCTGCTATTGAAATGGACATGTCAAAATTTATATGTATTTTATTTTTTAAGAAAAAAAAACCAAAACAAATGATCTAAACCCTAATTTCAACATGACACGGATGGCACCTAACTTGTTCTGGTGAGATCTTGGCGCTGGAACGATAGAGAACTTTGCAGTGGTTACTAGTGGAAATTAAAAAAAAAATAATAATAATAATGATTTGGCGGAAGTAGAACTATTACTTAATTTACCTCTCCTCAAGCAAAATCGTCCATCATGTTCCACAAAATACATCTAAAGATAGTACACTAATTTTTTTTTTAATTATTTTATGTTACTTCACTTCTCATTCATATTTGTTGAGATTCAGTCCTTTTTCATTGAATTATTACTCGAGACTTGAAAAATGCAATTCAAAGTACACTAAACGGCATGTCTCCATCAAGTTTAAATTACGCCAATTCATGTGAATGTGGAAATTTAGAAATTTTAGTATTTACCTTTAATAATGCATTGGTTGCTTTTAGCAAGGAAATGAAAATGATATAAGCTCTAATCAATCCATATCATGTCAATGTGGAATTAGAGTCCTAACGTTATATTCATGCATCAAATGCTAAGTCTAGTCTTGCATTTACCTTTTAAGTCTTTCATGCACATTAGCTCTCCAAAATGCAATTATTCCATTGTGGGATAGGAGATAGGAGATTTTTACTCTGTACATCTCTATTGGAAACAACATGTCAATTGTTTTAAAATGATGGATTAAATGATTAAATTGACAATTTTTTAATAGGTTAAGTTCTTGAGATAGTTGATAATTTATCAAATTGAGCGACAAGACTCTTGATAAGGTACAGCCCAAGATAGAAGATTAAAAGAACAAGAAGTGACTTATGCTTCAGCATCTTCTAAAATTCTTATGAAATTATATTATAATGTTTTACAAAGATCACCCCATTATACATTATAATTTATCAAATTTTGGAACTGTTGATAATTTATCAAATTAAGCGACAAAACTCTTGATGAGGTACTGTCCATGATAGAAGATTAAAAGAACAAGAAGTGACTTATGCTTCAACATCCTCTAAAATTCTTATGAAATTAAATCATAACGTTTTACAAAGATCATTCCATTATACAATGTATAAGGACACATTATCCAAGATGCGATGGCGCTGTTTCTCTCATATTTTACTTCAAGGAAATAATGTTGTAGCTCACACTCTTGCAAGACTAGCCTAGTTTTCTTCTATTTTAACAGTTTGAATGGAAGAAATTCCACTAGACAATGAAATGGTAGTTCTTGTTGATTTGGTAGTTTAAGCTTTAACAAAAGGTTTGAATATTTATTTTCAAAAAGAATAATGCTAAAGATACAAATTATTTTACAAAAAATTATATTAATGGTGGGCATAGATGAAAACCAATAAGAAATTGGTCACATCAACATTTTGTAAAATGTTGTAAAATAGTTTGTAGTTGTAGCATTACTCTCTTAAAAATATTCTTAATAATGATCTAACCTTTAAAAACTTAATAATTTATTATTAAATTAGTAATTTAGATTTTCAAATATCATTAGCTTTTAAGTAAATCTTATTAATCTTGTTATATATAGTGTTGTACGGCACCAGACCCCCAGGACCATCTGGACCTTGGGCCCAAACTCCGTTTAATGGCCCATGGTTTCTAATTCCCCTGTCAGAAGCTGGGCTTAAGGCCCACTAGGGACACAGATGCATGCCCTATGACCTCATGTTTAGCCTAGAACTTGTTGGCCGATTGTTGAAATATTCGCTCATTACTCCATGACGAGGGAACCTGCTCGGCAAGTCTCATTTCCAACAAAGAACAACTGTTCGATAAAACCGTATCTCAAATGCCCGGTAACGCCCTGAGTGATATCGCCGTTGAGCATCCTCCCCCAACAGGAACTAGTTCTAAAGCCACTCCCACCAAACTTCTACCTAAGGATAACAGTATTGGACCCTTCAAACCACTAACTACAAAAGTAATCATAGCACCCCACTAATCATAAGGCTATAAATAAGAGAAGCTAGAGAAGAAGAGGGGGTTGTTGAGAGGGTTCTAAAGAAAGTTGAGAGTAGAAAGTGAGTCATAAGAGAGAGAGGGAAACAATATTGAGGTTGGGGAGGTTTAGTTGGGTCTCTTGACAAGAATCGCCCAAGGTAGGAAACTCAAAACCCACATTACAAATATTTTGTGAGCCTATGAGTGAGTTAGTTCGATAAGCTCGTTCTAGGTGCCCACAAATTGGTGCTGTCTGTGGGGATCTCCTACAACGCTGTGGTTTTATCGAGACTCAATCTTGGGAGGATGTCTAATAAACGTTCGAAGAGTAATGCTGCGAGTGGTTCCGTGGGGTCTTCTCAAGGATCTTCCTGGCGAGAGAGGAGGCAAAAATGGCGTGAAGATAGGGAACACGAACAAGAAGGAGAGCATTCCGACCTCGAGGAGGGGTCATACCAAACACAACGGACAGTATTGGGTGCCTCGAGGCATAGACAATTTGACCAGAGAGATGAGGAGCTTGAACGGCTACGTAGATTGGTGAGAGATCTGAAGCTAGGGATAGACGCCAGAGAAGGGACCGAGACAACTGAGAGAGAAGATCTGATACAGGGGGAGATCGCTATAGGATAGGGTCCAATCAATTTGGTTCCCGTCGAAGCCGGGACCATTCACATTCGCAGGGATCTGGCCATTGCAGGGACCGTTCGCATTCACGAGAATATGCAGACCGGGTTTCAGATTTCCCCGAAGAGCGGCGGCCCCATAATGCCGCCATGGATGCCAATGAGTCTTGCCTTACGCAGAGCTACTCGGTCACCATTCTTGGATGATATTGAAAGAGCCCAAATGCCGAGTAGATTTACACGCCTACAATTCAATATCTACGACGGGAAAACGGACCCGGTTGAGCACGTCAGCCATTATATCCACATGATGTCTCTGCATTCTCACAATGATGCACTGATGTGCAAGGTATTTCCCTCGAGCCTCAGCCCGACTGATCTGAGCTGGTTTAATGGGTTGTGCAAGGGTTCTATCCACACTTTCGCCGAGTTGATCCAAGAGTTTAGTGTCTGATTTGTAACTTGTAGTCGGGTGCCACAACCATTGGATGCTTTACTGTCTATGAAGATGAAGGTTGGGGAAACCCTTCGAAGTTACGCCAGTCAGTATTGGGAGTTTTATAACAAAATAGATGGGGGCAACGAGAAAATTGCAGTGAGCACCTCCAAAATGGGGTTGCCCAAGGATTCTGAACTATGGGAGTCGCTGACGAAGAAGCCTCTTGAGGACATGAGGCAACTCATGAGGTGCATAGAGGGGTACAAGCGCCTGGAGGATGATAGGTTGTAGAGTAAGGGTAAGGCGCCATTGATAAATCGTCCTCAGTAGGGCGGTTTTCAGCCGAGGTATCAGAAGGATTTAAAGATACAAGAGTTGGAGTGGCAGTCGGGGGAGGTGAACGTGGCATTTAAGGAACCAATACACAAAATTATAGAACGAATTAAAAACGAGCCGTACTTCAGGTGGACGAACAAGATGGGGGGTGATCTATCTCGGAGAAATCAGAATCTGTATTGCACCTATCACAAAGATAAAGGGCATACCACCGAGCAATGCCGAGTATTTAAAAACCATCTAGGGCAGTTGGGAAAAGCAGGACATTTGAAGGAGTTCGTAGTGAATCTTGGCGACCGGGGCACCAGGCAAGGTGCTTAGTAGAGGGGAAACCCTCTTCCACCATCGTTGGGAGTGATTGAAGTGATCAATGCCGCCCCAAGGGGTACAGCTGTGATAAAAAAGGGGGTTGTGGACGACTAAATTTCTCGGTTCGAAATAAGTCAAACAAGTAAAATAGTGTCACAAATGCGAATTTGTATTGATGAATGTGTGGTACAATTCTCTGTAATTACAAAAGAGTTATCCTCTGATTCGATCTCCTTGAAAGATTTGTTAATTGGATTTGTGGTAATGTGATTTTCACTTGAACACAAAGTATCCTTCAATTTGGTTGAAGGATGGATCGAAGATTGTTAAAACAAAATTACAATGAATCTCTGGCTATGAGCTTGTTAGAAATCCTTCGTTCTTCACGTTCTTCGTGTTCTTCGTGTGTTCTTGGTGCGTTCTTCATCTTCGAAGGTTTGTGGTGGAAGTTCTTCGGGGCTTTAGAGGCTTGAATCCGTAGAGCTTCGCTGATTTGTGGTTTGTGATGTTTCTGGAGGCTTTTGAGCTTGATTCCAGTGAACTTTGAGATCTAGGAATATGATTTGGATGATTCCTCTTCGAATGTTCTTGGTATTCGAAGGATTGTGGTGGAAGTTCTTCGGGGCTTTAGAGGCTTGAATCCGTAGAGCTTCGCTGATTTGTGGTTTGTGATGTTTCTGGAGGCTTTTGAGCTTGATTCCAATGAACTTTGAGATCTAGGAATATGATTTGGATGATTCCTCTTCGAATGTTCTTGGTATTCGAAGGATTGTGGTGGAAGTTCTTCGGGGCTTTAGAGGCTTGATCCGTAGAGCTTCACTAATTTGTGATTCGTTGATGTTTCTGGAGGCTTTTGAGCTTGATTCCAGCAAACTTTTGGATCTAGGTGGATGATTTGGATAATTTCTTTTCGAATGTTCTTCGTATTCGAAGTTGAAGTTCTTGAAGTTCTTGGAGGCTTTAGAGCTTGATTCCGGCAGAGCTTCTGGACTTCTGAGTGCTTCCAATGGCCTGGTCCTCCCTAAATGGCTTAGGAAGGCTTCTATTTATAGGAGTTTTGGGGTAGGTAAGTGACACATGGCGGAGCTTGATTGGTGACACATGGCAGAGTTTGATTGGTCCGCTTATGTCATCGCTTGCACGTGCTGACTGATTGTGTCATTGCTTACACGTGCGAGACTGCTTATGTCATCGCTTACACGTGCGATGATGTGTGATTGGTCTTTGCATGACACTTGGCAAATTTCTATTGGTTTCTGAATAGCAATAGTAAAACCTAGCAGTAGCATGTGGCGCTTTGTAATTGGCCGTATTTTGTGGACTTGATAGTGTGACGTGTCAGCTTGTGATAGGTTGGGAATTTTCCCTGTCTACAGGGGTGTTGACTGTTGTGCTCGTAGAAGATCTCCTGGACAAGAGACCATTGGAAAAGAAAGCAAAGTTTGTTCGGGAGACTCTGGCTTTTGATGACGACGACTTAGAACAATTCAGCCGTATGACGACGCATTGGTTGTCGCGGCCCGGGTAAGCAGTTTCATGGTGGAAAGGGTGATGATAGACCAGGGGAGCGGGGCTGACATAATGTATCCAGACCTATTCAAAGGGCTTAGGTTAAAGAAGCAGGATCTGTCAAAGAACGACACACCAATGGTTGGATTTGATGGTAGGGTGGTGATCCCCGAGAGACAAATTTCCCTTCTCGTGAACATGGAGGGTAAAGAAGTGGTGGTAACGTTCATAGTAGTCAATACTTTTTCACCATACACGGCGATTCTCGGTAGGCCGTGGATCCATGCAATGGGGGCTGTTT
Source organism: Quercus suber (assembly GCF_002906115.3). Lineage (NCBI taxonomy): Eukaryota > Viridiplantae > Streptophyta > Magnoliopsida > Fagales > Fagaceae > Quercus > Quercus suber. The sequence goes on along the minus strand of NW_027069629.1, from coordinate 112,724 downwards.
GGTCCACCTTACATGTGAAGGTCAAATTCGCCATCGAGTAGGGTGTTGCAGTAGTGAGGGGAAGCCAGCAAGCGGCTAGGCAATGCTTAGTGGCTGCAGTAGGCCAGAAGAATAAGCAGGATAAGCAGAAAGAAACTGACGAGGAAGCCTCTTCATAGCAATTACAGGGTCCCTGAGTGGGAATAGAGGCTAGTTGTGCCAAGGAGTTAATTAGAGTAAGGATATTGTTGAACTCTGACCAGTATTTTCAGGTAGGAACAAGCATGGAGGACAAGGACAAGGTAGAAACGTTGTTATTTTTTATACAAAATGTAGATGTGTTCGCATGGAGCTTAATGTAGACCCGTTGTTTCCATTGAAGAAGCAGAGGCCGAGAAGGTTGGCTAGGGAACACGTGGAGGCAGTAAGGCAGGAGGTTGGGAAGTTAAAGGAGGTTGGGGCGATAAGGGAAATTTTCTTCTCTGAGTGGTTAGCGAATACCGTGGTGATAAAAAAGAAGAGTGGAAAATGGAGAGTTTGCATAGATTTCACAAACTTGAACCAAGTATGCCCAAAGGACCCATTCCTTCTGCCAAAAATAGATCAATTAGTAGATGCAACCTATAGGCACCCGAGGATGAGTTTTCTAGATGTCTTTCAGGGTTATCATCAGATTGCTTTGGCTATCGAGGACTAGGAAAAGACGACATTCATCTCGCTAAATGCAAATTATCATTACACCGTGATTCCCTTCGGATTGAAGAATGCCAGGGCAACATATCAATGAATGATGACCAGAATGTTTCGGGACAAGATCGGGCGAACAGTTGAGGTGTACATCGACGACATGGTGGTGAAAAGCAAACAAGAAACACGGCATTTAGAGGATCTGTGGGGGGTGTTTGAGGTGCTTCGGCAACACAAGCTGCGCCTAAATGCGGACAAGTGTGCCTTCAGAGTGGGGGCTGGCAAGTTTCTAGGTTAGTTGATCTCCTACCATGGGATCGAGGTCAAGCCAATCATATCGATGCAGTACAGCATCTTAAGTTGCCGAACAATCCAAAGGAGGTACAGATCTTGACCAGAATGTTGGCTGCCCTTAATTAGTTCATTTCTAAATTCGCCAATCACTGTCGTCCATTCTACCAACTGCTGAAGAAATGGAGGGGATTCCAATGGAATGAGGAGTGTGAAAAGGCTTTCCAAGACTTGAAGGGATACTTGACGCAAGCATCCCTGTTAGCAGCCCCAAAGCCCGGGGAGGACTTGTTTATGTATCTCTCGGTGTCTGACCATGCCGTGAGTGCTGTGCTTTTAAGGGACTAGGGGATACAGCAGCCCGTGTATTACATTAGCAAGACCAAGGTCAATGCCAAGACAAGGTGCTTGCCCCTGGAGAAGTTGGTACTAGCGTTAGTGCATGCTACGAGGAAGTTACCCCAATATTTTCAAGCTCCTACTATCTACGTTTTGACCGAGCATCCCCTGCAGTCATTATTGAAGAGATCAAATTTCATGGGCTGGATAGCTAAATGGGGAACCCAGCTAGGGTCCTTTGATATAAGATACAAGCCAAGGAGCTCGGTGAAGGGCCAAATCCTTGCTGACTTTGTTGCAGAGTTTTCGCCAAAGAACGAGGGGGAAATGGTCTGCCATGTAGAATGTCGCTCATGGAGGGTATTTGAGGACGGTGCATCAAGCGCTGTGGGGACTGGAGCCAAGATTGTCATCATTACTCCAAAATGAGTATGATTGGAGCACTCTTTTAGATTGGGGTTTAGAGCCTTCAACAATGAAGCCGAGTATGAGGCCTTGCTTGTTGGATTGAGAACCGTCTTAGGTATAGGTGCTCACGATGTTGAAATTTATTCGGATTCCCGACTGGTCGTGAACCAAGTGCAAGTCAGTTTTGAGGCCCGGGATTCCTGAATGAAAGCTTATTTATAAGTGGTAAAGCAAGTTATGAACAAGTTTTGTATAGCAAAGGTGGCCCAAGTATCCCGGGCACAGAATCGACATGCTGATTCACTGGCTACGTTGGCATCATCAATGATTGGGGAGGTGCCTCGATTGATTAAGGTAGAACTTATTGAAGAACTGAGTATTAATGCAACAACTAGTGTTGATAATGCCGGGGTTGAGGTGGCCATGATTTCAAAAAGCCGATACATGTTGGATGGACCCGATCATTGTGTTCTTAGCCAAAGATCGAGTTCCAGATGATGAAAAGGAGGCTAGCAAGGTTTGTTGAATGGCTGCTCATTACTGGTTGTCAGCAGATCGCAAGTTATATCGAAGGTCTTTCGGGGGGCCATATCTTCTGTGTTTGTATCCTGAGAAGGTGGGTGAGCTCTTCGCCGAGCTGCATGATGGAGTTTGTGGCAATCATGTAGGGGGACGTTCGTTGGCACACCAAGCAATGACTCAGGGATTTTGGTGGCCTCAAATGCAAAAAAATGCCGCTGAGTATGTATGTAAGTGCGAACAATGCCAAAAGCATGCCCCTTTGATCCATCAACAAGCAGGTCTTCTAAATCTGGTGAGTAGTCCATGGCCCTTTGCACAATGGGGGCTGGATATTTTTGGCCCATTCCCCCATGCAAAGGGCAATACGAGGTTTGTATTAGTGGCTGTTAATTATTTCACCAAGTGGGCAAAAGCAGAGGCTTTAGCTAATATTCGAGACGTGGACATCAAAAAGTTTGTGTGGAAGAATATAGTCACGAGGTTTAGGGTGTTGAACTCACTGATATCTGATAATGGATTGCAGTTTGACAGTAGGGCTTTTCGTGAATTCTGCAGTGATCTCGGCATCAAAAATAGGTACTCCACCCCAGCATATCCATAGAGCAATGGCCAAGCCGAAGCCATTAACAAAGTGATTGTAAATGGATTGAAGAAAAGGCTAGATGGTGCAAAAGGGAAATAGGCCAAAGAGCTACCGAATGTTTTGTGGGCGTACCGGACAACGCTGAGAATGTCTACGGAGAAACTCCATTCTTTCTCACATACGGGGCAGAAGCCATAATACCAGCTGAGATCAATCTATGCAGTGCACGGGTTACTGAATTTGACCCTGCTCGGAATGACAAACTGCTGGTACAACAGTTAGATTTATTGGAAGAATACCGAGAATTTGCGACTATACGGTTAGCCGAGAACCAACAAAAGCTAGCTCAACGCTACAACAGGGACGTAAAGACCAGGGTATTCAGCGCTGGGGATCTAGTTCTACGAAGAGCAGTAGGAAATATGTGGGACACCAATGTCGAGAAATTGGCCCAGTCCTGGGAAGGCCCTTATAGGATAACCGCAATTGCAGGCACAGAAGCATATTACTTGGAAGATTTGGATGAAAGGCCACTTTCTCGACCGTGGAATGTTCATAACTTAAAGAAGTTTTATCATTGATTAAGTGTATGCCGAGATGCCAATTTAATGTAATTATGTATGTACGTTTCACTAATCAGTATGATGGTAGCTATTTGTGCAGGTCCATTTAATCCCATCATTATTATCACCAGTTAACATATACATAAAGAACCATAAAGGATAAAGGGTCTTGTTCTACCCTAAGGGCAGAAACCTGTCCCCGATTCAATCTTCATCACCGGGCAGGTAGAAACCCTAGTTCAAAATTGCCTAAGGACAAAAGCTTGTCCCCAGTTCAATCTTCATAATCGGGCAGGTAGAAACCTTAGCCTAAAATTGCCTAAGGACAGAAACTTGTCCCCGGTTCGATCTCATCACCAGGCATGTGGAAACCTTAGCCTAAAAATTTCCCAAGGACAGAAACCTATCCCCGATTCTATATTCATCATCGGACAGGTGGAAACCTTAGTCTAAGATTGCCGAAGGACAGAAACCTGTCCCCAGTTCAATCTTCATCACCGGGCAGGTAGAACCCTTAGCCTAAAATTTCCTAAGGACAGAAACCTATCTCTGGTTCTATATTCATCACCGGACAGGTGGAAACCTTAGTCTAAGATTGCTTAAGGACAGAAACCTGTCCCCAGTTCAATCTTCATCACTGGGCAGGAAGAAACCTTAGCCTAAAATTTCCTAAGGACAGAAACCTGTCCCTAGTTCTATATTCATCACCGGATAGGTGAAAACCTTAGTCTAAGATTGCCTAAGGACAAAAACCTGTCCCTGGTTCGATCTTCATCACCGGGCAGGTAGAAACCAAGAATCTGCTCCAGGCTTAATCTTTATCGCTAAGTGTTCCTAACAACGTTCTAACAAAACTCCCAGCAGTAGAAGCCTTCGTGGCCAATTAGCTTCACACTAGGTAAGGAGTTGCTTTTACATTTAAGAAATTTCCTTGGGCTTTTTCCAACCACTACATTATGTGAAATAACGCCTGCTTGGGATACCTGGCTAGTTTTAATGATGAGTAAGGGGCGAAAAAAAACGATCATACCAATGAAACAATAAATTATAGGACGCTTGCCCTTCATAACCAAGTAATAAAACATTTAAAACAAATAAAGGACGAATAAAATTTAGTAAATTGTCTTCGTTACCATAACCCGGTAACCTTAGGAAGGATAAACTTAATGTCAAAGTTAAAGGACGAAAAGTAAGAAAATTGTTCGGTCACCACAACCCGGTGACTAGGCAATACTAGGAAAATGAAAGGTAAGTGCAGAAGAAAAAGAGAAACTAAGGTTAAAAAGCATTAAAAAGCTGGGTTGGTCTGGAAAAGTTGAACCATATTATTTGTGATTTGTCTCGCAGCATCCTCGGTGGTTGGTCTTTGGGTCTCAGGGTCTCATCATGGCCTAGGGCATTGAGGTTGCTGGTAACCTCCATATCGGATTCTCTACGTGAGTATCAATAGCTTCTACCAGTGCCCTCATATTGGGGGTATCCTCGTCATCGGCGGCTTCAGCCTAACTCTGGATTGGGAGAGTAACAACAGGGCAGGGGATCTTTTCCGAATTCCACAATTGTGAATCCCCAGGAACCCCTGCTGCTTGAAGGGCAGCCAACCAGCCCTCCTCAAACCCTTCAGCCCGAGCTTGGAAAACGACAGGCTCCACGGAGTTCTTAGCGTCCGCGAACCCTTCGTCATACCACTTGGTCTCACAGGCCTCCAAAGCTACCCTAAGGTTAGCAACTTCTTCAGCACGGGCCAAGTTCAAACTTTTAACCTTCGCCAACCTCAGCTCGGCTTCCCCTAGTCTCGCCTCCATATGCCAGCCTTTTCTCAACTAGTTGCCGAGCCATCTCTGAAGATTGTGCCTTCTGTTTCGCCATCTTAGCTTCCTTAACCTTTTCCCGGGCCAGGTCAATGGCAACATCCTTAAGCACCTTCTCCCGTTTAGCATCTTCAGTAAGCTCGCTTGCCCTCTCGCCGAGTGTATGAGTAAGCTGTACGGCCTGACAATGTCACCAAATCCAAGTTAGGAAAATGTAAGGAAAAGAAAGAAGAAGAGGGGAATTATTCATACAACAAAATAAATGACAAGCGAATTAGAAGAGCTAACCGCAATGGAATGCCATTGTAGCCGCCGTACAATGGAGCCCTCGGAGCCTTTAGACCAAAACCGCATATCCTCGGGCAACAGCAAGCCACTCACCAAACTTTCAGCCACTTTCCCCCTCCCCCCCCCCCTCTCACCTTGAGCCCACATCTTCACACTTGCTGTGGCCGACAAAGGCTCACCACTAAGCATGAAAGTAGGCTGCTAGTTAGATGCAGCCCGTGAAGAAGAGGTGACTTCAATGCCACCTAAAGCTGTGGGTTGGTTGCCACTTACTGGTTCTCGAATTACAATCCCACTAGAGGGATGGGGGGGGAGTCTTAGTGGGTGTCTCACTCGTAGTTCTGACTGGTGGATCATCTAAACGTTGCTTCTTTTTCTGCTGGCTAGAGGGAGGAGGAGGAGGAGGGGTACGATCCGTTGGGTGGGCTTACTGAGGCTGGGTCGAAGGCCGTGAGCCAGATAGAAACCAATCAGTGGTTAGCTTCTTTCTGGTTACCATTTCTGCTTCTTCTTCGTTTGTAGCTACTCCTTGCTCGGCTGCTTGTTCTTCGGCTGCTTCTGCCTAGCCCTTAACAAGAGCATGTGCTTATTCTCGCAAAGCCCAAGAAACACGTTTAGTTGACTCGTCCCTAACTGAGGCGAGATCTTCCGCAGTTATATAATTGAGACCACGATCTCGGGCTTCCCCGGTAGTCAATTTAGGGGGGAGGAAGTTGGCGTACCGAACGTCGATATAAGACAGCAGCGGGCTGTCAATTGTAAGGGCTTGGCTAAAGGGTTGCCAAGTCTTATAAACGGGGTGCAATCAAGTATGAGGTGGGAAGCTCGGAGTTGCCCGTCCGTATGAACAAAAACTTCGGACCTAAATATGAAGTTCAAGTCCCTGACTTGAACAACCCTAATATCCAGGGTAAACAGTTTCCCGTCTGCAAACATAACTACAGTAAGTCAGTGTTCAGATAAGTAAAATAGCCATAAGAAAAGATTACAAACGCGTTAGAGAGTGGTACGAACCCATTTCGCTCCGTGAAAGGGAGCAGGGGATTTCACTGGCAAACTAATTGCCGCGCACCCAGACAAACTCCTCGGTAGAATTCCTATTGGAGTCAGGTAGGCATGAAATGAGTCGTAGCCTCAAATCTCTAACCTTTAAGTAGTAGTTAGAGTTCTTATTCCCACACAGACTATACATTTGGTTTATGTCATGGTGGTCTAATTGTTAATCGAACACTTGATTTAACCTACTGACACAACTAACTACTCGGTAAAAATTGGGAAGAAGTTGGTCGGGGCACAGCCCATAGTATCTAAGGGTATTGAGTAGAAGCGGGTCCACGGGAAACCTAACCCCGCCCTTCAGGATTGACATTAAAGGGAAGAAAGCAATATGGGCCCCTCTGTGGAGATCAAATTCACTCTCGTGGTAGTACGCCACTTCCACATCATTGGGGATACTGAAGTTTTGCCTAAAAGTGGCTAAGGACGCCTCAGTATTCAAAAGGTAAGTGTAACCTATCTCAAAACTCTAAATGAGAAGGAAGAAATTTGAAGAAAGAAACTGAAGTAACAAAAGGAGGTAGAGAACTTACTTTGGGGCTAAAGGGAAGGGAGAGACTCTGGGTTGATGAATAAGTGCGCAGACGGATGCACGGCAGAAGAGAAAACTTAGAAAGTGAAGAATGAAAAAGTGGAGAAGTGATTCAGAATGGAGTATTTATAGAAGGCAGAGGGGAGAGACTAAATGCCACCCAATAAATGAGGCACGGGAAACTCTACGAGTCCCATCATAACCGTCACACGCGCACCACCTCGGTTCGCGAAACGTCAAGTGATGATGACGGCAGAACCAACCATCAGGCACAACGCATTTTTTGAGGGCGCATTAATTAGCCTCTCAACCACCCAATGCATATCGATTGGGTTTCCCAAATAGAAACTATATCTTCGGTTCCTTGATTCATCCTCAGGCACCATGCACGAATCAAGGGGTGGTTAATATACGGCACCAGGCCTCTGGGACCATCTGGACCTTGGGCCCAAACTCCGCAGAATGGCCTGTGGTTACTAATTCCCCTGTCAGAAGCTGGGCTTAAGGCCCACTAGGGACACGGATGCATGCCCTATGACCTTATGTTTAGACCAGAACCTGTTGGCCGGTTGTTGAAATATTCGCTCATTACTCCACGACGAGGGAATGTGCCCGGTAAGTCTCATTTCCAACAAAGTACAACTGCTTGGTAAAACCGTATCTCGGATGCCCAGTAACGCCCTGAGTGATACCGCCATTGAGCATCCTCCTCCAACAGGAACTAGTTCCAAAGCCACTCCCACCAAACATCCACTTAAGGATAACAGTATTGGACCCTTCAAACCACTAACTACAAAAGTAATCATAGCACCCCACTAATCATAAGGCTATAAATAAGAGAAGCTGGAGAAGAAGAGGGGGTTGTTGAGAGGGTTCTAAAGAAAGTTGAGAGTAGAAAGTTAGTCATAAGAGAGAGAGGGAAACAATACTGAGGTTGGGGAGGTTTAGTCGGGTCTCTTGACAAGAATCGCCTAAGGTAGGAAACTCAAAGCCCACATTACAAATATTTTGTGAGTCCACGAGTGAGTTAGTCCTATAAGCTCGTTCTGGGTGCCCATAAGTGTTAATAACAAGATTTCCTGTTTGGTTTTCAACATTTTGTATATTAAAATACCCTCACACAAATTCTTAATTTCTCTAAAATACTCCTATCTTTTATTTAAATAATCTTAAATTAAAAAACACAAACTGGGTAAAAGAGTAATCTATTATTCCTAAGTTTTAGGTTTTTTTCTTAATTTTCTCCATTCGGCCTAAAACTTAATCAGGACATTATTTCTATCTCATTTTTAATATTACATTAACTCTTTCTTAAAAAAAAAAAAAAATACACTATGTTATTTATATATCTCTTTTAAACATTATAACACTAAATAGGGGGAAAAAAAAATGAATTAAAAAGAGCATTATTGCACACGCAAAGCGCGTGTTATGAGTCTAGTTTATTAATGATGTGATAATATCTAAACCACTTAATATCAGTAGATAATTAAGATTTTAAATAATTTTTTTTATACAAGATAGAATTCCTACTCTAGCCTAATCTAACTGTATATGTGTGTGAAGCTCTATCTTGAAGACTTGAACCTTAGCCCTTACCCCCCACACCCTATAAAGACTTATACTTGTGAAGTGATCATTGCACCAAGTGTGTGCGGTGGTAACTCTACATGATCTTAATTTCTTATCTCTACAATCATAGAAATTATACATTAGACAAGTAAATGGCTCGTAGAGACTAGAGAACAATAAAGAGATGAAGCGGAGAATGTTTGGAAGTCCATATTTACACTCTCAAATAAACTAATGCCATATTAGAAAATTGTTTTTGATCAAATAAAAAATTATTTACTAATATTCACAATCCCAATCTCATTAAAATCTTATTCAACTAGAACGCTTTTGATTGGGACAACCACTCTTAAGTGTAGTTAATGAATACAAATCTTTTGTATTATTATTTTGTGGTTTAATTTTATACTAGTGGAACATAAAAGTGGGACAATAGATTTGAATTCTCTTTGTTGTGCTGAAACAATAGTTTTCCAAATATTGTATGTGGGTGATAGGCTAGTTTTTAAGAAAACGAAGAGCATTACAAGATTTACACAATGATAGAATATCAATCAAAGCAAAGCTTGTGAGTAAAACAAAGAAATTAATTGAAGAAGAAGATGAAAACAAAGAGTGAGAAAGTGAGAGAAAGAGAGAAACTAAGAGCTTTAGAATCAGAATTAATTACACTGTGATTGATTATTTTTATTTATATGAGGCTTGGATGACTACCATCTCTTTCACAAACTCATAACCGCCTAAACTGATTCTGTTACAGTCCAGCGAGTATAAGCGAAACTGTTTTTTTTTTTTTTTTTTTTTTTTTTTTTTTTTTTTTTTTTTTTTTTTTTTTTTTTTNTTGTCAAGCCAAACACAACCTTAGTAAATGCAGTCATTTTATGTTGAAGTCTCACATGTAATCCTTAACTGATACGCGTGCCTATTGTATGCCCTTTTTTTGAAAGGAGATCATTCATTCATTAAATTATAATAACAAAGCATCCTGAATCAAGGCCTCTACAGCCCTTTTTAAACACCAGTCAAACATTTTTCCAAATATTTTAACAATATTCATAATTAGAAATTCTTCGGTCTTTTTTTTTTTTTCTTCAACATTTTCTAAAGTCTTAATGACCAAACAATCCATAAAAATTCAATATTTCAAAATTTGGGTTAAAAAAAGAAATCTGCTACGTCTACAATAGTTTCACATCACTTTCACAACAAATTCTAAGTAATAGGTTATTATTGGTTTTAAACTGAACTCACCATTGAAATTACCTTCTTGCCCACTAGTAACATCAAGTAACAACGAATTTATCGTGAAAGTATTATGAAAATATTACAGAAATAACATTTCCCTATATAAAAAAAACTACAAAATATTTACCATCCATTAAAACCGTACCTGAATAAAGGTTTTGTACTTTTGTGGAAGGTTTTATTTCTTTTCCAAAAGTTGTTTCACACATCAAAGAGAATTCACATTCATGAGATTGCCTTGGTTTCATTTCCATTACCTTTTAGGCTCGATACTATTTTTGGGATCAATATTTCTCCTAGTAGAGATTTTAGAACAACCAAGAGAAAAAAAAAATAAAAATAAAAATAAAAACTAAATTTATAGTGAATAAGTGAGATTTTAATGAGAAGAAAACAGGGAGAAAAAACTTATTGAGAATTTGAAGTCACAATCCACTATATATATATATATATATTTAGTTTGCTACAATAAGAGTTCCCAAATATTGAGAAAGCAACCATACCTATTTATACATACGGCCTAATAATTTACATAGGGGATTGGCAACACAAAAATAACAAGAATATATGAAATCCTCGGCCAAATTGAAACACCACAGTCGCCAATGAGGGTTGATATAAAGAACAGTAATAACTCCCAAAAAGAACATGATGTAAGTTACCAAAAAGCTATTGAAGAAAACCACTTGATCTATTTTGTACCATTTCTCATCACTTACATTTGAGGATTGTGTTGGCGTTGGAGGTGAAGCATCCTTATTATTGCTGCAGCTTTTCTCCAATGGCACTCCACAAAGAAATGGATTTCCATCATAGCTGCTTGCTTGAAAAGTTCCAAATTGGGCTTTCATATCTGGGGTCCTACCTGATAAGTTGTTATAAGCAACACTGAACACCGCCAAAAAGGTAAGCTCAATCAATTGTGGAGGAATTTCTCTGCTCAATCTATTGTGAGAAAGATCCAAGCTCTCTAATTCAGTCAAGTTTGAGAAAGATTTTGGAATGGAACCTATCAACTGATTGTGAGACAAGTTAAGTGCATGAATTTCTTGTAGCTGTCCAAGTTCAGGTGGGATTTCACCTATTAGATTGTTACAAGATAAATCCAAACCTGACATGTAAGTAAGAATGCCACCCTTGTAAGAGCTAAGCCTATATTTGGTAACAAAGTTAACTTCAACATCTAGTTCATACACATTAATTCCATCAGGATCAAGAAAGGAATTAACAAATTCAAGAGAAAAGTCCACCAAATTTTCTGCTTTAAAAAAACCAAAAGACATTGTGTCCCCAAAACAGTGAGGTATTGTCCCGGAAAAGAAGTTTCTAGAAAGATCCATTAAGCTTATATTGGTCAGTTGACATAACTGTGTTGAAATATTGCCACTCAAATGATTTCCTCCCAACAACAAAATTCTTAAGTTGGAAGTTTTACTGATTGCACTAGGAATGCTGCCTGACAATTTATTATCACTGATATCCAATGTCAAAAGCTCCGACATATTCAGAAAAGGTTCTGGTATTGATCCTGAGAAGATGTTCCCTTCCAAATGTAAATGTTTTAACTGAGTGCTTGACCACAAAGGTAAAGCTCCATGAAGGAGGTTATGAGAAAAGTCCAAAATCTCAACTGTAATTATTTCACATGGAATTTGACCTTCAAAATAATTATTTTGCATGAGAATACCTCTAAATTCTGTTTGGTTGCATATCCAAGTAGGAATCTTACCCGACAATTTGTTGTTGCTAACATCCAAGAAAGAAATAAGCACGAATTTGGGTAATTCATTTGGCATAGCTCCGAAGAACTGATTATGATTTATTTTCAAACAAGATAGCATAGTTAAGTTATATAAAGGTACCCAATCTAAATGGCCATCAAAATTATTATTGGATAATTCCAAGATCGACAACATTGTGCAACCTACAGGTAATTCCTTTGGTACTTCTCCAGAGAAGTTGTTAAAGGACACGTCGAATACAGACAAGAGACTCATATTACCAATTGAGGATGGGAGAGAACCTGAGAAAGAATTATTGGATAAGATTAGATACCGTATATTTGGTAGGATCTCTCCAATATTTCGTTGAAGCTTTCCAATGAGCTGATTGTTTGACACATCTATCCCATGAGTAGAGTTAAGAAAGAGCGGCAAATGAAAATGACCCGAGAAAGAGTTATCATGAAGAATGGCATATTTTAGCCTCGTATTGTTTCTAAACAACCAATCAGGAAACGGTCCTTTCAACCCAGTGTGTTCAAGACCAAGGCTTCTCAAGCTATGCTGGTGAAAGAGAAATGTTGGAAGTCGATGGGATAGCTTATTTAGAGAACAGTTAGATATCACTAAAGACTCCAGCTGAAATAAGGGTACCCAATCTGAATTTTCCGTTTCTATCTCAACCTTCTTGTTATCACATCTAAATTTAAATAACTCAAGCTTAGAATGATTAGCCAATAAGCTGAATGATAAACCCTCAAAAAGGTTATAACTGAGATCAATATACTTAAGGGAGGTAAGGCCAGCTATCAAAGATGAAATGTTTCCTCTGAATTGATTGCATTTGAGATCTAACCGTTGAAGAGATGTCAAATTGTATAGGCAAGAAGGAAGGGTCCCTTCAAAAGAATTCCCCTGAAGATCTAACTCTTGAAGTTTTTTGAGTCCACATAAACCTGTAAAAAATGACTAAATGTTTGTAATTTTCAACTTTATTATATCTTATTCATAAGAATACATCAAATTTTAGATTAAATGCATGGAAAGGAGCCATCAAAATAATTTCGGCCCAAATTAAGATAAAGATTTGAGAGAAGATAATTCTCCTATGGAAGGAGGAATAATTCCAGTGAAGTGACTGTTACTAGGATCTAAAAGCTCCAACCTACCCAAAGTTGCCCAATCTACAGAAAAAGAAAATCATTTGTGTTGTGGAAGAATAGCTGGTCAAATTGTGTGTGCGAGAATTACATCTAATATTACTCTTTGTTTTATGTACTAGCTTGTAACTCTGTGCATATGCATAGATACACTTAAAAATATACAATAAGATGCATAATATAATTCATATATATGTAATTTAAATACTATGTATATAATTTAAATATTATATAGACATGCAACCAAAGCTATTCAACCATAGAATTTAGGAGAGAGAGAAGAAGAAGAAGTCCATTACATTTTGGCAAGGAACCGTTGAAAGAATTGTTTGCTAAATTGAGAACCTCCAAGCTTCTTAGACTAGCAAGATCTGCAACAATATGAATATAATATATTTAGTGTGCGTTTGGCATTGGCTTAAAAATGTAGTTTTTGTTACTATTCGGCTTATTTTGCTACTATTCATGGATCTCATCGCACTTGTTAGTACTATTCATGGGTCCTACTGTATTATTTTAGCTATCTTTTAACTTTATCTATAGTACTTTCAGCCAAAAAATTTCAATTTCAACTAAATAAGATATTCTTAAACAGACACTTAGAAGAAACAGAGCATTATGTATTACACTGTTAAATAATATATATATATATATATACATATTTCCGAATTTATTCTTTTATTTTCTTTGCGCTTACAAGCTAGATCAGATCTTAATAAACATTATACGGATAAGATTTTATTTGTTTATTAATTCTTTATTTTGAGTGAAAGAGCCAAAACAACCTTGCATTACCTTGGTCATAAAGGGGGCCTTCCATTTGATTAGAATCCAATTTCAAGGATGTAAGCGCTGACAGTGCACCCAAAGATCTTAAAATCCCTTTGTCGAAATGATTGCCACCAAGGTCTAGGTGCTTCAACTTGCTTAGATTCGACAAACTTTTGAATTCTGAGTGTACACAATGAAAATAATAACCCTTTATTGTATGCAATTAAATCAATTACACTTTTATATGATAATAAGCAGGGCAAAACACCATCTTCACTAAAATTAAAGTAATTACTTAGGTGATGTTATGCTATTAAATCAAGTATAATGCAAAAGAATTGTTTCTCAAAAAAAAAAAATTATAATACAAAAGAATATTTAAAAAAAAAAAATAAATGGATGCAACGTGCTCAGTGGCAGAGCCACACACAAGGGAGGGGGGGCCAAGGCCCCCCAAAGTTAAAAAAAAAAAAATTATTTTTAGTATTTATATTATTTACATTTTAAAAAATGTAGCATGTAAAAATTGAAGTTGGCCTCCCTCAAATTTTGAGTCATTTCAATGGTGCTCTTAAAAGAAAGAGAAATTATATTAAAATTATATAATTTAAGAGGTTTAACAAATTAAACTATGTAAAAAATGATAATTTTTTGTACATGTCTAATAGAAGAAATACATGACTTTTGTATGCTCATTAAAATTTAGATGATGATAAATTCTCTTAGTAAATTAATTTTTATATGTGTGTGTGTAGAGTTTTGTCTTAAATAATATATTACCATTACAACTTGGCCCCCCCAAACCAAAATTTCCAGCTTCGCCCCTGAACGTGCTCTACGGCTCTACCCTATAATGTGTTTCCAACAAATATGAATATCAATAGAGACCATCACGCTCACTCAAAGATAATCAAACCTCAGAGAAAATTTAACTAAATTTTAATTAAATTCTCAGTTTGTGTCAAGTGTCTTATTTAATTTTTAGTTTTGTGCCAACAATATATATATATCTCTCTCTCTCTCTCTCTCTCTCTCATATATATATATATAATTAAAGCCAAATCTGAGAGAAAATCTAATTTAAATTCTAAACTAGATAGCTAATTTTTCGCCATGTGTCTTATCTAAAATTTTAAATTTTAAAATTTTGTGCATGCATTAACACCAAATAGAGAAGTTAAGAAAACCTCAATAATTGTGACAAGCATGAGAACCAAAGAGATTTTTGTGGCAAGCTTAAAAACCAAAGAGACCGTAATAAAAATACTCATAATTCATTGAACCTGGATTGGCATTTGTAGATGGATCAAATAAACCGTCTCACTGTGTTTCAAAAAATATATATTGAAATCGAGAGATGGAGAAAGATTCCCAAGGCATTGGGAAAAGAGAGTAGTAGGTGAAGCAAAAATGAAGAGAATGATTTTCTTGAGGTGTCGGTGGTGGCTCGAAGAGGTTGAGGTTGAGGTGGGCTTCTATGATTGTGATGATACAAGGCATGGTTGTGGTGGCTTTCAGGTATGCTTCATAGAGTATTATACTTGAGTATGTATGTGCACAGTGACCAAACACTGATTGTTAAAGGTGTTTAGTTTTGCTTTTAGAAGGCCGAAGCCAGCTTTGAAAATTACAAAAATGAATCAAAGTTAATGTTTGCCGTTGGATGAGAGAGTGAAGTGGGAATGGAAGGTGATAATTAAGGCTTTCAAAAATTAGAAAGGAATCAAAGTCATTGTGTTTTTACCATTCGATGAAAGTGTAGCGGAAATGGAAGGTGAGACTAAGATAATAAGTGTGTACATATAGTCAATGGCTTTATGTTAACCGTTTGATCATAATGAAGTGGGAGTGGAGGGTTAGGATTATGATGGTAAGTGTGTGAATATAAAGCTTTATGGTTTGCTATTTTAGTTTTGTATTGTACTTTGTTTAACCATTTGGAATATATCTTTTATTTGATACGTTGATAAGTTGAAAGTAAAAACTTAAAAGGAGTTTTATTATGTATATACTTTTCTTTTTTTCGTTATTAGAAACGATCATAGCAATGTGAAAGAAATTTTGTAATTAGTCCTTTGGTGGTTCATTCTCAAGAATTGAAGTGCCAAAATTGTATTACTTTATAAGTAATGTAGCATAAAATTTTGTGGCTGGAACTGATTCCATGTAATAGTTATTTCCAAGTATAATTTACCTTACCTTACAGAATTTTGTGGATGGAATTTTTTTATTTATTTTTTAATTCCCCCATTATCAGCAAAATTCTATAGAAACTTTGTGGTTGAATGATTTTTCAAAGTTTTTAATTTCTTGGAGAATGGTGCTTGTTTATGTGTGTGTGAATATATTATATACCATTTTACAACCCTTGACAATAATTTTCTTAATTTTAGTACCAAGTAACCTATTCATCTACTTACCACAAAAAGAAAAAGTGATCACTTTATTTCACTTAGATAAGATCATCTCATCATCACTATCGTTAAGGGCTAAGCTATGTAATAGAGGAGGGGGGGGGGGGGGGGGCATGGCCCTCCCAGAATTTTGAAATCTTTTTTAATATATATAGTTATTTTAATGTTTTTAAAATTTAGTCTACAAAAATAAGAGTTGGCCACCCAAATATTTGAATTAGTCCAATGATGCTCTTAAAAAAAATCATTGGTCTAATTATTATAGAGATATAACTTTATTTTTCGTAATTCTATTATTTATTATAAAATGTGTTCTTATATCTGTTAAATATTTGATAAAGTTTGTCACCAAACATGTTTGAATCTATTTTTTTCCAACCTGTTATGTGGCGACTAACAAGTTATTGACTCATTAAAAAAAATTTGTCACTAAAACTACATATGAAATGTCTCTTTATTTACCACATAATGGATTAGAGTAAGACAGTTTCAAATGTATTTGAAGCTTAACTTATTCCTCCAAGTTTTGGATTAGTTTTTGAAAATTTCATTAGTTCAATTGAAATATATATTTTTTTTTATACTTTAGTATAAAATTTGATCATTTGTATTGAAAAGAAACTTTTTAAAAAATTCACTATGAAAATAGTAAAAATGAATTTTATTTTATGAAAGATCGCCATCAAACATAATTTTGATTAAAAGTACTATGCTTTTTTTTTTGTTAAGTGTGTGTATATATATAACTTATCAAATAAAAATGTGTGTGTATCTAAATTTTAATGAGCATACAAAAGTCATGTATTTCTTCTATTAGACATGTACAAAAAATTATCATTTTTTACATAGTTTAATTTGTTAAACCTCTTAAATTATATAATTTTAATATAATTTCTCTTTCTTTTAAGAGCACCATTGAAATGACTCAAAATTTGAGGGAGGCCAACTTCAATTTTTACATGCTACATTTTTTAAAATGTAAATAATATAAATACTAAAAATAATTTTTTTTTTTTTAACTTTGGGGGGCCTTGGCCCCCCCTCCCTTGTGTGTGGCTCTGCCACTGAGCACGTTGCATCCATTTATTTTTTTTTTTTAAATATTCTTTTGTATTATAATTTTTTTTTTTTGAGAAACAATTCTTTTGCATTATACTTGATTTAATAGCATAACATCACCTAAGTAATTACTTTAATTTTAGTGAAGATGGTGTTTTGCCCTGCTTATTATCATATAAAAGTGTAATTGATTTAATTGCATACAATAAAGGGTTATTATTTTCATTGTGTACACTCAGAATTCAAAAGTTTGTCGAATCTAAGCAAGTTGAAGCACCTAGACCTTGGTGGCAATCATTTC
This sequence comes from Quercus suber, assembly GCF_002906115.3. Taxonomy (NCBI): domain Eukaryota; kingdom Viridiplantae; phylum Streptophyta; class Magnoliopsida; order Fagales; family Fagaceae; genus Quercus; species Quercus suber. The sequence goes on along the minus strand of NW_027069629.1, from coordinate 95,422 downwards.
GACAAAGGGATTTTAAGATCTTTGGGTGCACTGTCAGCGCTTACATCCTTGAAATTGGATTCTAATCAAATGGAAGGCCCCCTTTATGACCAAGGTAATGCAAGGTTGTTTTGGCTCTTTCACTCAAAATAAAGAATTAATAAACAAATAAAATCTTATCCGTATAATGTTTATTAAGATCTGATCTAGCTTGTAAGCGCAAAGAAAATAAAAGAATAAATTCGGAAATATGTATATATATATATATATATTATTTAACAGTGTAATACATAATGCTCTGTTTCTTCTAAGTGTCTGTTTAAGAATATCTTATTTAGTTGAAATTGAAATTTTTTGGCTGAAAGTACTATAGATAAAGTTAAAAGATAGCTAAAATAATACAGTAGGACCCATGAATAGTACTAACAAGTGCGATGAGATCCATGAATAGTAGCAAAATAAGCCGAATAGTAACAAAAACTACATTTTTAAGCCAATGCCAAACGCACACTAAATATATTATATTCATATTGTTGCAGATCTTGCTAGTCTAAGAAGCTTGGAGGTTCTCAATTTAGCAAACAATTCTTTCAACGGTTCCTTGCCAAAATGTAATGGACTTCTTCTTCTTCTCTCTCTCCTAAATTCTATGGTTGAATAGCTTTGGTTGCATGTCTATATAATATTTAAATTATATACATAGTATTTAAATTACATATATATGAATTATATTATGCATCTTATTGTATATTTTTAAGTGTATCTATGCATATGCACAGAGTTACAAGCTAGTACATAAAACAAAGAGTAATATTAGATGTAATTCTCGCACACACAATTTGACCAGCTATTCTTCCACAACACAAATGATTTTCTTTTTCTGTAGATTGGGCAACTTTGGGTAGGTTGGAGCTTTTAGATCCTAGTAACAGTCACTTCACTGGAATTATTCCTCCTTCCATAGGAGAATTATCTTCTCTCAAATCTTTATCTTAATTTGGGCCGAAATTATTTTGATGGCTCCTTTCCATGCATTTAATCTAAAATTTGATGTATTCTTATGAATAAGATATAATAAAGTTGAAAATTACAAACATTTAGTCATTTTTTACAGGTTTATGTGGACTCAAAAAACTTCAAGAGTTAGATCTTCAGGGGAATTCTTTTGAAGGGACCCTTCCTTCTTGCCTATACAATTTGACATCTCTTCAACGGTTAGATCTCAAATGCAATCAATTCAGAGGAAACATTTCATCTTTGATAGCTGGCCTTACCTCCCTTAAGTATATTGATCTCAGTTATAACCTTTTTGAGGGTTTATCATTCAGCTTATTGGCTAATCATTCTAAGCTTGAGTTATTTAAATTTAGATGTGATAACAAGAAGGTTGAGATAGAAACGGAAAATTCAGATTGGGTACCCTTATTTCAGCTGGAGTCTTTAGTGATATCTAACTGTTCTCTAAATAAGCTATCCCATCGACTTCCAACATTTCTCTTTCACCAGCATAGCTTGAGAAGCCTTGGTCTTGAACACACTGGGTTGAAAGGACCGTTTCCTGATTGGTTGTTTAGAAACAATACGAGGCTAAAATATGCCATTCTTCATGATAACTCTTTCTCGGGTCATTTTCATTTGCCGCTCTTTCTTAACTCTACTCATGGGATAGATGTGTCAAACAATCAGCTCATTGGAAAGCTTCAACGAAATATTGGAGAGATCCTACCAAATATACGGTATCTAATCTTATCCAATAATTCTTTCTCAGGTTCTCTCCCATCCTCAATTGGTAATATGAGTCTCTTGTCTGTATTCGACGTGTCCTTTAACAACTTCTCTGGAGAAGTACCAAAGGAATTACCTGTAGGTTGCACAATGTTGTCGATCTTGGAATTATCCAATAATAATTTTGATGGCCATTTAGATTGGGTACCTTTATATAACTTAACTATGCTATCTTGTTTGAAAATAAATCATAATCAGTTCTTCGGAGCTATGCCAAATGAATTACCCAAATTCGTGCTTATTTCTTTCTTGGATGTTAGCAACAACAAATTGTCGGGTAAGATTCCTACTTGGATATGCAACCAAACAGAATTTAGAGGTATTCTCATGCAAAATAATTATTTTGAAGGTCAAATTCCATGTGAAATAATTACAGTTGAGATTTTGGACTTTTCTCATAACCTCCTTCATGGAGCTTTACCTTTGTGGTCAAGCACTCAGTTAAAACATTTACATTTGGAAGGGAACATCTTCTCAGGATCAATACCAGAACCTTTTCTGAATATGTCGGAGCTTTTGACATTGGATATCAGTGATAATAAATTGTCAGGCAGCATTCCTAGTGCAATCAGTAAAACTTCCAACTTAAGAATTTTGTTGTTGGGAGGAAATCATTTGAGTGGCAATATTTCAACACAGTTATGTCAACTGACCAATATAAGCTTAATGGATCTTTCTAGAAACTTCTTTTCCGGGACAATACCTCACTGTTTTGGGGACACAATGTCTTTTGGTTTTTTTAAAGCAGAAAATTTGGTGGACTTTTCTCTTGAATTTGTTAATTCCTTTCTTGATCCTGATGGAATTAATGTGTATGAACTAGATGTTGAAGTTAACTTTGTTACCAAATATAGGCTTAGCTCTTACAAGGGTGGCATTCTTACTTACATGTCAGGTTTGGATTTATCTTGTAACAATCTAATAGGTGAAATCCCACCTGAACTTGGACAGCTACAAGAAATTCATGCACTTAACTTGTCTCACAATCAGTTGATAGGTTCCATTCCAAAATCTTTCTCAAACTTGACTGAATTAGAGAGCTTGGATCTTTCTCACAATAGATTGAGCAGAGAAATTCCTCCACAATTGATTGAGCTTACCTTTTTGGCGGTGTTCAGTGTTGCTTATAACAACTTATCAGGTAGGACCCCAGATATGAAAGCCCAATTTGGAACTTTTCAAGCAAGCAGCTATGATGGAAATCCATTTCTTTGTGGAGTGCCATTGGAGAAAAGCTGCAGCAATAATAAGGATGCTTCACCTCCAACGCCAACACAATCCTCAAATGTAAGTGATGAGAAATGGTACAAAATAGATCAAGTGGTTTTCTTCAATAGCTTTTTGGTAACTTACATCATGTTCTTTTTGGGAGTTATTACTGTTCTTTATATCAACCCTCATTGGCGACTGTGGTGTTTCAATTTGGCCGAGGATTTCATATATTCTTGTTATTTTTGTGTTGCCAATCCCCTATGTAAATTATTAGGCCGTATGTATAAATAGGTATGGTTGCTTTCTCAATATTTGGGAACTCTTATTGTAGCAAACTAAATATATATATATATATATAGTGGATTGTGACTTCAAATTCTCAATAAGTTTTTTCTCCCTGTTTTCTTCTCATTAAAATCTCACTTATTCACTATAAATTTAGTTTTTATTTTTATTTTTATTTTTTTTTTCTCTTGGTTGTTCTAAAATCTCTACTAGGAGAAATATTGATCCCAAAAATAGTATCGAGCCTAAAAGGTAATGGAAATGAAACCAAGGCAATCTCATGAATGTGAATTCTCTTTGATGTGTGAAACAACTTTTGGAAAAGAAATAAAACCTTCCACAAAAGTACAAAACCTTTATTCAGGTACGGTTTTAATGGATGGTAAATATTTTGTAGTTTTTTTTATATAGGGAAATGTTATTTCTGTAATATTTTCATAATACTTTCACGATAAATTCGTTGTTACTTGATGTTACTAGTGGGCAAGAAGGTAATTTCAATGGTGAGTTCAGTTTAAAACCAATAATAACCTATTACTTAGAATTTGTTGTGAAAGTGATGTGAAACTATTGTAGACGTAGCAGATTTCTTTTTTTAACCCAAATTTTGAAATATTGAATTTTTATGGATTGTTTGGTCATTAAGACTTTAGAAAATGTTGAAGAAAAAAAAAAAAAGACCGAAGAATTTCTAATTATGAATATTGTTAAAATATTTGGAAAAATGTTTGACTGGTGTTTAAAAAGGGCTGTAGAGGCCTTGATTCAGGATGCTTTGTTATTATAATTTAATGAATGAATGATCTCCTTTCAAAAAAAGGGCATACAATAGGCACGCGTATCAGTTAAGGATTACATGTGAGACTTCAACATAAAATGACTGCATTTACTAAGGTTGTGTTTGGCTTGACAAAAACGTTTTTCAAGTGTAAAATATTTTCAAGTTTTAGGCATTTGATTTTGTTCTTGAAAATGCTCTGAAAAACACATTATCTACTAGTTTCTCACATTTTCCCACTTCCAAACAAATATTATAAATAGAAATTCTCAATAAATAAACCCGACGAAACAAAAACAAAAACAAAAACAAAACATTCATCAAACTCGGTCAAATTGTGAGAGAGAGAGAGAGAGAGAGAGAGAGATCATTGGTGGGTCTGTGGTTTGATCTAGAGGCAGGGGAGATGAGATCGAGAGGCTGAGGTGACAGGGTCATGGTGGGTCGCTCGACGAGATTAAGAGGCGGCTGATTCAACAGTGGGTCGGTCAGTGAAATGGGTGGTTGGTTTAATAGTGGGTCACGGTGATCAGATTAGCTCTCTTTCATCTGGTTCAAGCTTTCCTCTCTGCTCTCCCTCTCTCTTTGGTTTAGGTGTGCAAAAGGAATGTGAGTGTGAGTCTTGGGCTGAAAATGAATTGTTGTAAAATGAAACCAAAAGCAGGTCTATTTCACAATATAAAAGAAAATGTTTTTAGGTTTACCAAATTTTCAGTCAAAGCAAACACCTATAAATATGTAAAATGCTTTCCATAAATCCTTTTCAGTTGAAACAAACACAGACTAAAATTCATTTATTAAAAAACTGTTGGTCCTTTAATTGAGCAATTGATATTGTGGTCAATGAAACGACACCGTCTTTGCTTAATTCAAGCCGGCATAAGTTAATGGTTCTTTTCCCTTTTTCTTTTTTTTGGCGAAATGGTTCTTTTCCATTTGTGAATCAATCTTTTGAGTAAATTTAGTGAAATCAATTCAAACAAGTTGTAGTTTCTTCTCCTTAATCCCCTTCCCACTTGTGGAAGATGCACAAGAGTTCATTTATCAACGCCAAACACAGCAATGACAAAAGACCCACGTATTTGAATTTCAAAGGAGCTAAAAGGTTTTGACTTATCATGGAATTTGATTAATTGAGAATAAAGGTATGTTAATTTTGCCTCCTACTTGTGTTTTCTATTCTCAACCCAACCACCAATTCAATTCCAAGATAGATCAAGATTTTTAGCTCCTTGAAAGTCTTAAGCCACATCCATAATATAATTTTTTTGTATACCACTTAATATTAGTGGAACACAAGAAGTGGAGGCAGATTTGTAATTGTAGTCAACTTATCATGTCTTTTTCCAAAAAAAAAAAAAAAAAAAAAAACTTATAATGTCTTTAACAATTTTAACGTAACTAAGAAATTTCATTCAACATTTAAGGAACAGGTAGGAAATCTGAATTTCGCAATTCTTGATAGATACATCTGTCAAGTAGCTATCGAGACCTCGATAGATAGTATCTATCGAGAGTTGTTGAGACTTATTAAACCTCAATAGATATTATCTGTCGAGAGCTATCGGGAATTTGTCCAGCTTTAATGAATAGCCCTTCTTCACTTGTTTCTTGGTCCAATCTTCATGGCTTTAATACTTGATTTGAATAACATGTTTCTTGAAGTATTAAACACATTCTAGATCTACCCAATTACAAGTAAAGTGCGTTTTGTCAAAGGATTAGCCAATTACATAAAATATGTCCTTAACAAAAAGAACAGAGAGAGACAAGAGAGTGAGACTAGATAGGAAGAGAGACAAGAGTTTGTCTCAATTCCCACATCATTCCAAACACATTTGGGCTTGTCTAAGGGTCATATCACATATTCATACCAACTCAATTCATTCTTAGAAATCTATATTTTTGGGCTGGGCTAAGGTCATATCAATTTTTTATTTTTTAATATTTGTAAAGAATAGCTTGTTAGTTGTTATGTTAAGTGTTTGGTATTGGTGCTAATAGGGTCTATTCTATTTATAGGCTTATTGGTCCTCCCAAGTCCCAAGTGTAATGGACCCCAATTAATAAAACGTTGGTTCAGTTTCTTATGTTTAATGAGGCCCCTGACTTTAAGTAGTGGGAGTTTCAAGAGAGTTCATAGGCCCAATATATAGTCCATTTAGTATGACGGATCATTTCTTTATTTCATACCATCTCCACTACATCTTCTCCTACCCTAGCCGCGTTACTTGCTGTACACATTTCTCATGCATTAGACACTCTATCACCTACCTAATAATAATTTTAAATAACTTATAAATTAATAAAGACTCTTTCTCCTTGTCAATTCGTGATTCTTTTTTTTTTTTTTTTATTATTATTATACTAAAACACTAACTTCTCTCACTGTAAGACTCATTTAGCCACAACAAACTTTCACTTCTTCTCATTCTCAAAAAAAAAAAAAAAAAGATCACTTCTTCTCATTNAATTTCATTCAACATTTAAGGAACAGGTTACAGGTGTAAAACTAAAATATAAATTATCCACTTCTACAATCTTGAAAGTAACAAACTAAAACATACTAATCCATGCAAATGTTGAAAGTAACAAACTATCTACTACATCTTTACACGTCTATTAAAAATAAAAGCCTAATCAAAATATGAACGTGGATTCTTGAATGATCATGTCAATGTAGAAATCTAAGGCACTGAGTGAGTGACCAATATTAATATTAATTATTTAGGACATATTTTGCAGGTTGAAGGAAATTAATAAAATGGATGTAGGCCTGCTTTGTCTTTTTCATTGCAGAAATTAGAGTCCCAATTTTGATAGTATATTTATCTACGTTTCAATTATCAAACAAGATCATTTTCATGCGTTATCTATCAAAGAATATATATGATCCTTTTGTTTTTTTTCTTGACAGATTTATTCACCTCTCTCTCTAATGTGAGGAAATAAAATATGAACTTAAACAATAAGCACAACAATGGTAAATGATGTTGAATTATCGATTGTTCCAAAAGTTTAAGCTATTAGAATATAATAAATTTAATCATTTAACCAATACTTCTAACACTCTCTCTCACATGTGGGCTGAAACTACCTCTTAATAGGTGAGACCCAACACCTGGGAATTTAAATGGGAGGAAACAATGATCGAACTCAGGATCTCATGCTCTGATATGATGTTAATTGTCCTAAAAGCTTAAACTATTAGGATATAGTAAATTTAATTATTTAACCAATACCTCTAACAAATGACTTGACAATAAATGACGAGGGTGCCATGACTTGACTCAATTATCCTACCTACTTCCTTCACAGATTTACTATCGATAATCTCATTGCCCCTTCCTTGTGGAAATAATACCTTGGGGCGTTTTTAATTGAATAGTACGTAAATATATAATATATAAGAAAACCATCTAACCCAAAAGACTTTAAACATATGAGTTTGAGGCCAACTATGTTATATTAACTAGTTATTCTTCTCATTCTTGTTTAATGTGGAAATTCACTCACACACACGTGTATTCCTAAGACTTCCACCATTGACTTGACTCAATTGTCATACTTTGTAGTATGTATAAAACTGTCACAATAATGAATAGAGGAGTAATACTATTACTACATTTTCGCAAAGCGATGGTCCTCAATGAATAGCTTATTGTGGGCTTTGATCGTTGTAGTTTAACTTCATAGGCCAAAGGTTTGTATTGAAGAAGAGTGGATGAGTGATACTGATAAAAATCAAGGAGATTTGTGAGGTCCACCTGTGCTTGATTATATGTTCACATTTTATCAGTTTTCTTTGTGGGTTGGTGTTAGAGATTCTTAAGTTTAATTATTATGTGATCTGTAGTCTCTGATGTGTCGGAAATGAAAGAACTTGAATTTTGCTTACCCCTTTTTCTTCTTAATGTATGTGAGTGCTTAATCCAAGTCAAATTTTTTTTTTTTTTTTATAAGGATTAATCCAAGTCAAATTTCTGTATATGATTCTAGTTGAGTTGGGTTTTAGTTGTTTATTTATTTTTTGAAGAAACCCATTTGGATAAATCATTTGAAGTTTCAGAATTTTGGGTTTTTTTTTTCACTCCTTAGTTAAGTTTGATTTTAGTTTTCTGAAGGAACCCATGTGGAAAAATCAATTAAAGTTTCAGAATTTTGGGTTGTTTTTGTTTCCTGCTTAACCAAACAGAATGAATGGGTTATTTTCCCTGATTTGACATACTCTGACCGCATCTTGATTCTGTTTTCTGTGTTTTTTAAGTTCTTGGAGTAGATAAGATTGCTGTTTGGAAAAGGAATATCTGAGCAGGAAGCGATTTTGAAGCTGATCCATCGCCTGGATTGGCTGTATATTAAGTACTTAGAGAGAAGAGTCAGATCCAAGGCAATGGCTATGTCTTTCACTGGCACCCAACAAAAATGCAAGGTCTGTGAGAAGACAGTTTATCCAGTAGAGCAGCTATCTGCTGATGGTTTGTACCACAAGTCTTGCTTCAAGTGCTCCCACTGCAAAGGGACCCTAAAGGTATATCTATCATCCTTGAAGACTCAATTTTTAATTTTTGGCTGGTGTAGCTTCAAATGTAGTACGTAGGCAGATGGAATGCATTTAATTTGGTGTGCTTTAGTTATGATTTAGGCTGAAATTACATGTTGACTGTAGATACAATGTGCAATTATCAGTATATAGAAGTATTAATGTTATCAACTGCCGTGTATGAATCAACCTTGAGTGAATTTTATACCATTCATACAGCATTATAAGGTTTGATATGAAATCTAGTGAGATTGTTTGCATTAAGCCAGATTCTATTACTAAAGATAAGAAACTTCTGGCCTTTTGGATCGAGTTCTATGCAGGCTATTATCTGTGTATTTACATGTTTTCAGCTCAGTAACTATTCTTCAATGGAAGGTGTTCTGTACTGTAAGCCTCACTTTGAAGCAGCTCTTCAAGGAGACGGGTAGTTTTCAACAAGATTTTCAGTCACGTATGTCTTTTCTTTTTGCCAAGATGAAGTTTTATATTTGATCTGTCAACAGTTTATTTTCTGCCTATTTTAATTTTCCTGTAATTTTTCAATTTATTTTTATATAATTAATTCATTTAAATAATTTTTTATTATAAAATGCTCCAAAAGATGCCTTTGTCTTTCAAAAAAATAAAAAATAAATAAAAAAATAAAAAGAAACAGAACAAAACAAAAGATGCCTTTAAATTATGCTTAAGCGACAAGCATAACTTGTACAAAGAGTATATTATTATCAAATGTTGTCTGAAAATTTTGTCAAAAGATTCTAAAAAAGAAATGATATGTTTATAACATTTTTACAACAAATCGTAAATGACAAAATTGTGTTCATAATACTGGTGAATAAAAAAATAATTTTAGTATTGAGTTTGAATTAGAGCCCATAATAATTTACTACTTAAATTTTATTACGAAAGTGTTATAAATATACCACTTCTCATAAAAAAAAAAAAAAAAGAATATTTTCTATAAAAAAAATAATTACGGTTTATACCAAGTAAATACTAGATGGACCAAGTAAATACTAGATGCTCCAACACAATGGCTTTGAATTATAATTTTCTTTTCAGCCATTGACTTGACTCAATTTTACACCCTTTTTCAACCATTGAGTTGACGCAATTTTCCAACTTTGTATAAAACTGGTCATGGCCAATGAATAGAGGAGTATTACTATTACTACATTTTCAAAATGGGATGGTCCTCGGTGAACAGCTTACTGTAGGGTTTGATAGTTCTAGTTCAAATTCACAGGCGTAGAGGTTGCTTTGAAGAAGAGAGGATGGGTATTTTAAAAATCAAAGAGTTTGTGAGGTTCAATAAATATGTTGATAAAGATTATCTTCTACCTTCATGAGTTGATGACCATGAAGGCGAGTGTAGTGAGTGGGAGCGAGTCACCTGCAACTTCACCATGGGTCATGTGACTCAACTCTCTCTCCCAACATTAGGAATTAATATAAAATCTGGTTTCTAAACGCTTCTCTATTTGATACTTTTAAAGAGCTAAGAAGTCTTAATATATCCTCAAATTGGATTGGTGATTGGATTGTAATGGTGGTGTCTCCTATTTATTTGTTTCTTATTATATTTTCCAATGATTAAAGAAAAAACGGTTTTGATACTGAATTGGTGTTATATACTTATATTACCGTTTTCACTATCTATTGTGAGAGTTAAAAGTTTTTATTTTATCATATGAAATATACCCGCTTTAATATATATTTAAGTTTTTTCTTATTATTTAACCATTTTTAATTAATTAACTTGTGCATCATATAAGTGCATATAGGTCATAATATTTAGTAGTTTTTATCATTTTCTCCATAAAACAGTTGAATTTCGCTTACCTGTTAACTTCACATTTCTTCAAGCAAGGTGTTTTTTTTTTTTTTCATTTAATTTGAGAAAAAGCAGACACAATATACTAAAAATTGGTCTTTGAGTTCTCTCCAATTGACTCTATCAAAACTACTTATTGCACTATATTATTTCCCATGCTATAACCATATATCTCATTAGATGCACTACAAATGTTTAATTATCACCGTGTCTTCAAAAAAGAGAAAAAAATCCATCACTGTAACATAGTTTACTATAATTTTGTTTCTCATTTTCTTTTTTCTTCTTGAAATTCATGCATGTATACATACCATAGAATCTCTCTTCAAATATGAATTAAATGTTTCACGTATGTTATCAAAATAATAATAATAATAATAATAAATGTTTCAACTATTAATTTTTTTTTTCTTTGTGAAACTCTATTACTAAAAGTTTCCAATTAATTTGAAAAGCTATTTTGGATTCATTCAACTTAAAGTTATTGAAGAAATTCAATAGATGTTTCATTATTATTTTTGTAAAGCAATTTTTTTTAACATATTATAATTTTTAGTATTAATAAATATCTTGTGTTAGTTGTGGGCTGCTAAACATTATTCTTTTACAATGTGATTTACAGTAGTTTTTTTACTTTTTTTTTCATTGTCTATTATTTTGTGAATAATTTTAATGATATTGCCTTTATCTTTCTATAGTGTAAAAAAAGTACCCTTTTAATAATTAACTCATGCCTCTCACGGACATGTTACAAGTTACTTTTATATTTCATTCAACCTTTTTCTAGTTTCTTGTTGTTATTGTGAATATAAAATATAATTACTCTATTTCTTACAATCTCATTATAGGTTCTGAAAGTTTGTTGAGGTCGAACAAGTTGGAGAGGTTGGATCTTGGTGATAACTTGTTCAATCAAAGTATCATACAATCATTAAGGTTACTTAAATCACTCAAAACTATGAGTACTACTTTCAGTCAATTGGAAGGAACATTTCCTGTCAAAGGTATGCCTATTCTCCATAATAACTATAAAAATTCTCAAAAATTCCTAATTTTCACATCTATTTTTGTTTTTTTAGAACTTTTGATTTTCGAAGACTTGGAGATGTTGGACTTAGGAGGCAATCAGCTCAATGGCTCCCTAACACTTCAAGGTACAGAGACAAAGATGATTTTATTTTGATATTAAAGTAGTGGTCGAATTAAATCAATTGCTTTAAGATCAATATTTGCAGCAATTAATGAAGCATCTTCATCACCTCTGTATTTATCAAATGCTGTCTGAATACGAACTAAATGCTAAGAGTAAGAACTTTCTCTCTCTCCAAAAAAAAATATATATATATATACTAAGAGTAAATTGGCGTAAAATAATAAAATGCTCCAACAGGATGCCTTTGAATTATAATTTTATTTTTTACTATTTTTTTATACAAGATAGAAATTTTACTCTAACCTAATTTAATTGTATATGTATGTGAAGCTTTCTTTTGAAGACTTAAACCACAGCCCTTGCCTCCCACACCTCACAGACATTTATATTTGTAAAGTGACCATTGCGCTAAGGGTGCATGGTAGTTTTAATTTCTACCATTGACCTGATTAAAATCGTTTTTATTTTTTGGTACTATATATTATTTAATTGCGTACTATTGCATTTATATCATTTCTGTCAGTAACTGTTTCTTTAATTTCAACGAAGATGATCGTCAAAAAATTTTATAAAAATAAAAATAGTGAAGATGGTCTTTTACTTTGATTATTATTTATTCCCTGCAAAAGTGTGATTGAGAATTTTTTTTTTTTTGGAGAATCCAGCCGAAGCTTTATATTAATTTGACAGTAAACTTTTGTCAATTATTACAAGACTGTTAGCCTCACAGTGAATGTCTTTGATCCAAATCTGAGGATCAAAAGAATTCTTGGCTAATTTGGCAAGCTTATCTGCTACAGCATTACCGCTACATTTTACATGGGAAAAAGAAGCAAATAGCATATTTGAAGCTAAAACTTGGGTCTCATCAGTTATGTGACCAAAGGAAGCCATGCTTGACGAGGTAGCTGAGAGATGCTTATACACTACTTTGGAGTCTCCCTCAAAAATGACATCCTGGAGACCAATTTCGATCACAAAAGTGACTGATCTTCGCCAAGCCATAGCCTCTAAATCATCCACTGATGGAGGCAGAGGTACCCTTTCTAACAGTGCTGCAATCACCAAGCCTTCAATGTTTCAGATTACAACTCCCAGCCCTGCACAGTTTAAGCCGTGGAAGATTGCTCCATCACAGTTGGATTTAAGCTGGAGAGGTGGAGGTGAAAGCCAATGCGTTGGGTGAAATTCTGCAGGTGTGTGAAGTGGTGGAAGTGTGGCTACCTGAAACTCGCCGAGCCGCTCCAGAGCATCCTGGTGAATCTGCAATAATGGCAGCGATGGTCTGCCCACTCTAGCTGCGTTTCGATTAAACCAAATGCTCCATGCAATGTATGCCCCAGTTTCAGGAAGGTTTGACACTTTTGAGGAGCAAAATGCCGTGAAACAAGTCCCTAAAGTTTGCGAATCGTTCCAACAAAAAACCTCGGCATGCCACAATTTCCCACCAAATTTCCTTCAGTAGTTGGCAGCCCCATAAAGCATGCGCTGAGTCTTCAACCTCACTGCAACAAATGTTGTAAAATAGTATGTGCCAGTATCATTACTCATGTAAGATAATTAGAACTAAACTCTACTTTAACTTGTTCTCCAAAATAAACTCTATTCACATATACGCAGAGTCTTTTCTCATCCCACCATGCTGCCAATTCGCGAAAGCATCTCTGCTGTAGCTCTTTCCGAACTTTCTCTTACTCTGGAGCTCTCTTTTTCTTGAGCTCTCTCTTCCGGATCTTTCTCTTCTTCTCGAGCTTTCCCTGCCCAATAATTCTCAAGTTCTCTCTTCTGGAAACTCTCTCCTCTCTTCTCCTCGAACTTTATCTCAAATGACTTCTCTCGGAACTCTGCCAATTCGCGAAAGCATTTCCGAGATTTTTCTTTTGGATCTTCCTCTTTTTTCTTTCTCTTTAGGCACTTCCTCACGTATCCAGTCTTTCAAAGCCCCCCTTTTCCTCCATCCACCGCCACAAATAAAAACAAGAACAAAGCTCTACATTGGAATCTTTTTTTTTGGTAAAGTACATTGGAATCTATTTTACTATATTAGATATGTTGGAACATTGTAATTTGAGAAATTTATTGTACTACTGCCAAAGTTCACCCCCGTTGTACTTTGGTTTGTTTTATATCAATAAAGTTTTTCGTTACCTATAAAAAAAAAAAAGGTAAAATATCATTTTCGTCCCTAAACTATCACAAAAGTTCGTTTTTCGTCCCTAAATTTTCAAAAGTTCTATTTTCGTCCCTAAATTTTCAAAAGTTCTATTTTCGTCCCTAAACTATCACAAAAGTTCATTTTTCGTCCTTAAACTTTCAAAAGTTTTATTTTCGTCCCTAAATTTTCAAAAGTTCTGACGGAGTGCTGACGTGGCTTGACAGAGTGCTGATGTGGGAGGGACGAAAATCAATACGTTTAGAAAAGTTTAGGGACGAAAATAGAACTTTTGAAAGTTTAGGGACGAAAAACGAACTTTTGTGATAGTTTAGGGACGAAAATAGAACTTTTGAAAGTTTAGGGATGAAAAACGAACTTTTGTGATAGTTTAGGGACGAAAATGATATTTTACCCAAAAAAAAAAAAAAGGATGAATAATTAGGCATAATGGTAAAATCAAGAGCAACCAAAGATTACATTAGATTCCTGAAAACCAACAACAATCAGAGAGTAACAAAGAAGAGAATTAAGTAATTTACCAATGAAGAACGAAAACGTAGAAATTGAATTTGTTAGAGTTGGTTTCCATTATAAAATGCTCATAAGCCTTCACAAAGTATTTTGTGGGCTTATTTTCACTTAATTCTTCTTCTGCTTTTGCTGCTTCCAAGGTAATAAGATACTTGCTACGGAACGAACAGCGCCAACCACCCTCACTAGTTTGTGAGACAAACCAAACTACAAAACAAAATTTTAAAAATAAATAAAAAATAAAAATCAAACACATTTGGGCTGGTCTAAGGGTCATATCACACATTCAAACCAACCGATTTCATTCTTAGAAATCCTGATTTTTGGGCTGGGCTAAGGTCATATCAATTTTAATTTTTTTTTTTTTAATTTGAAAAGAATAGCTTGTTATGTTAAGTGTGTTGGTGTTAATAGGGCCTATTTATAGGCTTATTGGGCCTCCAAGTCCCAAGTGTAATGGCCCTCAAATTAATAAAATGTTGTTTAATTTCTTATGGTTAATGAGGCCTATGATTCTAAGTTGCGGGAGTTTCTATAATAACTGTTGCTGGTATTTAATCAAAAGGGCTGGAGTTTCATGTACTATTGGATTAGTGAAGAGTTTTAAAGTGAGTTCATGGGCCTAATATCAAGTCCAGTTCTCCATTTCTTTTTCTTTTTTGGGTAAACTACATTTAGTCATTGGCTTTTTAAATTTGTCAATTTAATTCTTTAACATTTTAGTATTATGTCAAAATGGACCGTGTTGTTAAGTAGTGAATAGAAAATATTAATTTAGCTAATTGCTAAAACAAAAAATTAGTAATTTTTATGACACTAAGGATGACACAAGGAAACACAAACTCGGCCATTACCACTCAGTTTGGTTGATAACTTGATATGCACACGCAGGTCACAAACAAAATGAAGGTTAATTCCATTTGGCCAAAATCGTCTGTGCTCATCCCCCATCATCGATGCTATTCCTGATCTGTAGGATCATCAGAATGGCACCACATAGTCTACCAATGAAAAAAAAAAAAAGGCAAAAATTTTGAAAAGCAGGAATAGTCATTGCCACCTGGACATTGCTTTCTTCCATTAGTATCTACTAGGCCTTCTCACCTGCACGAAGCCAAAATAGATTTATAATCTTAAGTGGCATAAAAATCAATTTTTTATTTTACATGTTAGCAATGTCAGTATTTTCCATTCATTACTTAACGACATGGATCATTTTGACACAATACTAAAATATTAAGAACTAAATTGACACATTTAAAAGGTTATGGATTAAATTGAAATATAATGTAAAGGTTAGGGAAAAAAAATTATTTATATTTAATTTTTTTAAAAATTGATAATTAGGGAAGGAGAATTTGAACAATTGAACGTCTTCTTAAAAAAAAAAAAAATCAAAAAGTGCCATTAAAAAGTGCTTGTTGAACTATAATGTTCTTGACATTTAAAAAAAGAAATTAAAAAACTAGATGCCCAAAAAGTGGCCTATGAGTTATCCCTAATTGATATGAATAACTTGTACAACTAAGTGTATTATCAAAAGTTGTGTGAAATGCGCGCGTGCGCGCGCACACACACACACAAAAAGTTACCAGAACATTCGGTCTAAAATGAAAGGGAAGTAATACTCGTGGGGCAGCCACCTTTACTCCCAAATCTTCATTCTCCATCCTTCCGCCGCCATTGACTTGACTCAATGTCACTTGGTTTTCTAGAATTTAATTCAATTTAGACAATGTAATTTAGACTTTTGGCTAATACTTAATTTTGCATAAGAATTAGCAATTAGTAGGTTGGATATTTACTTAAATCCACCAAAAATTGTTGCAAATCATTACTCAAACGCCACAACTCTTATTAGTCTATCTAAGTAATTATTCAATATTCACGAATTACAGAGATGTAATAGGGCACCGAGCGTATTATAGGTTGCTTTCGGGAAAAACTTGTTTTCTAATCACTGCCTCCAATAGGCAAAAAAGAGAGAAAAGTAAAGGAAAAAAAAGAGGCATAATTGCTAGAGGTGACTCACCTTTTCCACAATATAAGGTACTAAGAATATAAATGTGACACAGTAAATGGAAATTTTATAAATTAGTCTCTATTACTTATGAAATAACTAGCACTCTATACATGTGTGAGGTGCCTGTGAATAATTTTTATCATTGACATTTATTTGTTAAAAAAATTCACAACATTCATTTTCTTTTTCTGAAGCTTTATAAAGAATAATTTGATAACTTAGTTTACTCTCTCTCTCTCTTTTAATCTTAATTCTTGCAGAAGAAAATATTCACAACATTCATTTTATTTTTTATAATTCAATTGTTGAGTGAGAGTGTGTTTGAATACTAGACGCTTTCGTTAGAAACAACAGAAAGTGCTAATGGTACAAAATAGATCAAGTGGTTTTCTTCACTAGTTTTTTGGTAACTTATATCATTTTCCTCTTGGGAGTTATTACTGTTCTTTATATCAATCCTCATTGGCGATTGTGGTGCTTCAATTTGGCCAAGGATTTCATATATTCTAGTTATTTTTGTGTTGCCAATACCCTATGTAAGTTATTAGTCCGTATGCATAAATAGCTATGGTTGCTTTCTCAATATTTGGGAACTCTTAATTGTAGCGAACTTAATTTATATCTATAATGGATTGTGACTTCAAATTCTTAATAAGTTTTTTCTCCCTGCTTTCTTCTCATTGAAGTCTCATTTATTCACTATAAATTTATGAACATGGATTCTTGAATGATCACGTCAATGTAGAAATCTAAGACACTGAGTGAGTGACCCATATTAATATTAATTATTTAGGACGTATTTTGTAAGTTGAAGGAAATTAATAAAATGGATGTAGGCCCACTCTGTCTCTTTCATTGCAGAAATTAGGGTCCCTAATTTGATAGTATATTTCTATACGTTTCAATTTTCAAACAAGATCACTTTCACGTGTTATCGATTAAAGAATATATGTGATCCTTTTGGTTTTTTTCTTGAATATATATGAACTTAAACAATAAGCACAACAGTAGTAAATGCCTATACAATAAACGACGAGGGTGCCATGACTTGACTCAATTATCTTATCTACTGCCTTCACAGATTTACTGTCCTTAATTTCGTTCCCCCTTCCTTGAGAAAATAATACCTTGGGGAGTCTTCAACTAAATAATACATAAATATAATAATATATAAGAAAACCATCGAACCCAAAAGACTTAAACATATGAGTTTGAGGCCAACTATATTATATTAACTACTTACTCTTCACATTCTTGTTCAATGTGGAAATTCACTCACACATGTGTTCCCAAGACTTCCACCATTGACTTGACTCAAGTTGTTATGTTGAGTGGTGGTATTGGTGTTAATAGGGTCTATTCTATTTATAGGCTTATTGGGCCTCCCAAGTTCCAAGTGTAATGGCCCCAATTAATAAAATGTTGGTTCAGTTTCTTATGGTTAATAAGGCACATGATTCTAAGTTGGGGAGTTTCTAATAACTATTGCTGGTAATTAATCAAATGGGTTGGAGTTACATGTACTATTGGTTTAGATGAAGGGTTTCAAAGATAGTTCATGGGCCCAATATCTAGTCTATATAGTAGGTCAATGACGGATCATTTCTTTATTTCATACTATCTCCACTACATCTTCTCCTACCCATTTTTCATTCATTACACTCGCTCTCCTACCTACCTACTAATAACTTAAAATAATTTATAAATTAATAAGAACTCTTTCTCCTTGTCAATTCGTGATTCAATTTTTTTTATTAAAACACTAACTTCTCACTCTAAGACTCATTAGCCAAGAGAAATTTTCACTTCTTATCATTTATTTTTTCAATTTATTTTTTTATAATTAATACATTTGAATAATTTTTTAATTATAAAATTCTCCAAAAATGCCTTTGTCTTTCAAAAATAAAAAAAGAAATAGAACAAAACAAAAGATGCCTTTAAATTATGCTTAAGCGACAAGCATAAGTTGTACAAAGAGTGTATTATCAAATGCCCTCTAAATATAATCTTATTACAACCTAACAGGTAAAATACCACTTGAACTTGGATAGCTACAAGGAATTCATTCACTAAACTTGTCTCACAATCAGTTAACAGGTCCATTCCAAAGATATTGTCAAACTTGGCTGAATTAGAGAGCTTGGATCTTCTCACTATAGTTTGAGTGGAGAATTCCCTCCACAATTGCTTGAGCTTACCTTTCTGGTGGTGTTTAGTGTCGCTTATAGCAACTTATTAGGTAAGACCCCGGGTGTTAAAGCACAATTTGGAACTTTTGACGTAAGCAGCTATGAAAGAAATCCATTTCTTTGTGGACTCCCATTGGAGAAAAAATGCACCAGGAGAGATGATTCATCTCCAACACTAATGCAATCCTCAGATGTAAGTGATGAGAAATGGTACGAAGTAGATCAAACAATCTTCATCACTTGCTTTTCAATAACTTACATCATGCACTCCTAGGCATAAATGGTCATAGTATAATACTACAAAAGCATTTTAAATTACAACAATGTTTCTAAATAGAACGTTATATTTAAAGAAAATATGCATTTTCTTTTTAATTTTTGGAAAAAGTGCAAATTACATAGCTAAACTTTGGAGGTTTTTGAATTTTATACCCTGAAAATTTTAGAATTTAGATTTTATCCCCTAAAGTTATATTCTATTTGCATCAGTAGCTTATCCATCCATATTTTCACTTAAGTGACACATAAGCTAGCTTGTTATGAGTGTTTAATTCATCTAATAAAATAATGCCATGTTACATAATAGAAATGATGAAAAATTATTTTATTGGATAAACTAAATACGTGTAACAAGCTTATGTGGCACTTAACAAAAAAATATAGATGATACAACTACTGATGCAAACTAAATGTAACTTTAGAAGCTAAAATCCAAATTTTGAAACTCCAAGATGTAAAATTTAAAAAGCCCTAAACTTTAGAGGTGTAGTTAGCACTTTAGTCTCTCTCTCTCTCTCTTTTCTTTTTTCTTTTTTTCTTTTTTTTTTTTTTTTTTGAATCTTGATCATTGGGATTTTAAGAGTATGGTGACATACTGATGTTGGTGAAATTTGAGAACAACTAAATGATCAGATTGAGAGAACACAAAGATAATATATGTCCATCACGCGCCATCCCTAGATTTGAAATCTAAACGTCGGATTCAAAGAGTGCAATAAAAGGATAATTCTAGTAAATTATGGTCACAATCAATCGGATGGATTTAGAGAAAAGCGTGGTCTTTTGTTCAGGTCGGTAAAGTCTACGCACATTCTCCACTTTCCGCTGGCTTTCTTGACCATTACCACATTCACTAGCCAGTCAGGGTAATACACCTCTCTAATGAAGCTTGCCTCTTGTAGGTTATTGACTTCTTCCGCTATCGCTCGGTCTCGTTCTTGGGCAAAAACTCTCTTCTTCTGTCGGATGGGTGGACAGGATAGCGATACATTCAGCCTACGTACCATGACTAAAGGGTCAATTCTTGGCATATCCTTATGGTTGCAGGTGAACACGTCCTAATTTTCCTTAAGGAAAGTTACGAGTGCTAAGCGAACCGTCGGGCTGGCAAAAGTATCAAGCCTAGTGGTCCTGTTCGTCCTGGAGCTATCAAGGGGTATCTCCTAGAGCCTCTCTATGGGTTTTGCCCTCGTCCGCTATTCTTCTATGCTCATAGTTTGCAAATGGTCGTCCATTTCCAGCATCACAATATAGCATTTGTGCGTAACTATTTGGTCCCCTCACAATTCCCCTACTCCGTATTCAGTGGGGAATTTAATCATCAAGTGATAGGTCGAAACTATAGCCTTCTAGGAGTTAAGGGTAGGTCGCCCTATAATGGCATTATAAGCAGAGGAGCAATCGACCACAAGGAACGTAACATCCCTAGTGATTTGTTAAGGGTAATCTCCAATGGTGACTGGCAATGTTACCATGCCTAGTGGGTGCACCTTGGTTCCTTCAAACCTGACAAGTAGAGCATTGGCCGGGGCTAGTCACTCTCTGCTGATCTGCATCTGTTGGAATGCTGGGGAGTAGAGAATATCCGCAGAGCTCCCGTTATCGACTAAGACCCTGTACATGTTATAGTCTCCTACCTGGATGCTAACAACAAGTGCATCGCCATGCGAATGATGGAGACGTCAAGTATCTTCTTCCGAGAAGCCAATAAGGGGGTTGTCGACTCGCAGCATCTTCGGGATGACGCTTGTGAGCTGGACGTTCTAGACCATCCTAAGATAAGTCTTTCGAGCCCTTTTTGATAAGTCGTTGGTGGCTACGCCCCCTACAATCATCCTTAAGTCTCCTAAGGGCTGTCTCAGACGCTTGTTGTCTCGTCGGGGAGCTTGCTCTTGAGGGAGCGGATCTGTCCTTTCCATGCTAACAAACTTTTGCAACTTCCCTTGCCTAATAAGAGCTTCAATCTACTATTTCAAGTCATAGTAGTCAGCTGTGTCATGTTCGTGGTTGCGGTGGAAGCGACAATATTTGTCTCTGGACCGCTTGTTGGGATCTCCCTTTAGCTTTCTAGGGAAAGTCAATGCCCCCTCATCCTTGATTTGCATTAGGACTTAGTCGATTGGGGTGGTTAGTGGAGTGAAGCTTGTGAACCTCCTCGTAGGGGGCTTGGAACGCCTATCATCCCTTCGCTCTCTAGTTCTCGCCATCTTCCGCCCTCTTTCCTATCGGGTATCTTCCTGCCTTTCTCTCTTCTTGGGTTTTTCTTCGCAAGCTAGTAGAGCGTCTTCGGCATTCATGTACTTGGTGGCCCTGTAAAGCACGTCCGACATAGTTTTTGGGTCATTCTTATATAGTGAAAATAAGAACTTACCTTTTCTCAGTCCATTCGTAAATGCTGCCACGAGTATTTTGTCGTCGGCCTCGTCAATCGAGAGTGCTTCCTTATTAAAGGCGACTATATAAGATCTCAGCGTTTCATACTCTCGTTGCTTGATACTTATCAAGCATGCAGTAGACTTCTTATACCGGTGCCTTCCAATAAAGTGCGAAGTGAATTGGGTGTTCAACTCTTTGAAGGTGCTAATGGAGTTGGGTGTCAGCCGATTGAACCAAATTCTCGCAGGGCCCTTCAGCATTGTAGGAAAGGCCCGACACATGATCTCGTCCGCTACTCCTTGAAGATGCATCAAGGTCTTGAAGGTTTCTAAGTGATCAAGTGGGTCCTTAGCTCCATCATAGCTCTCAATCTATGGCATGCGAAACTTATCAAGCATGCAGTAGACTTCTTATACCGGTGCCTTCCAATAAAGTACGAAGTGAATTGGGTGTTTAGCTTTTTGAAAGTGCTGATGGAGTTGGGTGTCAGCCGACTGAACCAAATTCTCGCAGGGCCCTTCAGCGTTGTAGGAAAGGCCCTACACATGATCTCGTCCACTACTCCTTGAAGATGCATCAAGGTCTTAAAGGTTTCTAAGTGATCAAGCGGGTCCTTATCTCCATCGTAGCTCTCAATCTGTGGCATGTGAAACTTATCAAGCATGCAGTAGACTTCTTATATCGGTGCCTTCCAATAAAGTGCGAAGTGAATTGGGTGTTCAGCTCTTTGAAGGTGCTGATGGAGTTGGGTGTCAGCCGACTGAACCAAATTCTCGCTGGGCCCTTCAGCGTTGTAGGAAAGGCCCGACACATGATCTCATCCGCTACTCCTTGAAGATGCATCAAGGTCTTGAAGGTTTCTAAGTGATCAAGCGGGTCCTTAGCTCCATCATATCTCTCAATCTATGGCATGCGAAACTTCTATGGCGGGGGAAGGAGTTGATAGAGGTAGTGAATGGCGAATCGGTTCGGTGGACCAAATCGTCAAGGTTGCTAGACACCCGTCCTTTAAGGGCGTTCATCATAAGATCCATCCTTTCTTTCATTAATTGCATCTCCATGACCATGTAAGGGGGGGCCATATCAAAACCGAAGGGACGGCTGGTTTCCTGTCGTTCTTGTTGGTTCAAAGCATTGCTGCCTTCGGGTCCCTCCTAGTTCCTTCTTTCAGCACTAGTCCCTTGTTGGTCATCTCCCTGGTTGTTCGATGTTGCATTCTTCTGGCGCAGCTGCTCTTCCAGGTCATGGTTTTGTTTGGTGAGACGTTCCACAGCAACGACGAGAGTTTGAACTTATCTCTCAAGGGTGGTCGTGGGTGGTTCCTCTTCTCGAACGTCGTTTGTGGTTGCCATCAAGTGAGTGAGCACCATGCAACTCTTTTGTTTGGGAAACTATAGTATGGCTTGTAGATCGCAACAAAATATGTTTCCCACAAACGGCGCCAACTAGTGATGCTAAAAATATCACCAGTGAGCTACACAATACTTGCACACTTAAAATGTCACCTGCAAAACAAAAAAAGAGAAGACCTAATAGAGAGCACCGGTGTGGTGTCGGCCAAATACTCTCTGAATGTCAAGTTAGAACTTCTTACAACTCTAGAGTGCTAGAAAGTGGTTAATTATGAGTACCTTGATTTGTGAGGATATTGGGGCTTTTATAGTAGTAGAGGGTTGATCATCTTTTCCTTGAACTAGAAGTCTTTTCCTTATAGGAAACCTTATGAGCGTATATTACGGAATCCTTTCCTTGTAGGAGACCAACATCAAGTGTGAGATACAAGTCATTTCCTTATATACTCATGCATGGTAGCCAAGCCAAGATTTCATTAGAATCGTCAGCTTATCTTATTCCCTTCAGCCATATCGGCGTCAGCTTTTTGATGGCGTCAGCCCCTTGGGTGTGCTTCGCGGACCCCTATCAAATCTCTGCCCCCCAGCTTTAGGGTCTTCAGCTTTTCCCCATAACTTATCCCGTCAACTTAAACTGTAGACTCCATTCCACGAGCAAAGCCAACGGGCTAAATCTGGAGCGCCTTGTATGCTATAATTTTACTTATCACTTACCATATGTTTTTGGCCACATATCTGTGACGAAACATAAGGTCATCACTAAAGATGATTATTAGCGACGTAAATGTCGTCGCAAAAAAATTTATTGTCATTGCTAAAAGTTTCTCTCCATTTTTCAAAAGTAAATAAAATTCCCTCCATGGCATTAGCGACTACCTTAGTGTTGTCACTACAATACACTTATTAGCGATGGCCATTTATTATCGTCGCTAATGTATGCCTAATAGTGACGACTTTTTGGTCGTCGCTAAAATATTGGTCACAAAAGACCAAAATTCTTGTAGCATAGGATCTTTAGTATCATCATAGGATCAGAATCCTATAAAATCCAAAGATCTAGAAAGGCATCCCAGTCAAATTTCACTTTAGTAGAAATCCTAGTAAGAATCAGGACATTTTAAGGATTTATAATTTTAGGATCTTAAGATTCTAAGATCCGGATCGGGATACAAAAAACCATGGTTAGGACAACTAGTTCTTAGCTTCTTCCTTCTTAAACCATCATTGTTTGAAATATATATAGAAATGATCGGTTGTTAATTAGATCTTACCTTCGCCATTATCATTGGCCCGTAAGACAATGAACACATACTTGATGAGAGGGATTTAGGTGAGTTTATAGTAAATCATGGAAAGTACTCCCAGGATGTCGTCGTTCTGCTTAATACCATCAGTGAATGTGCTCGCATACACATATAGTGGGGATGTGCCAATGTCTCCATACGCCACTCCAATACTTTGGAATGCTAGGTTCAATATCACCGGCCACTTAAGATCCTAACAAAACCAAAATCTAAAATTTCAAGTTATAATCATGCAATAAACGTTGTTGATTGTGCAAACAAAATTAAGTTAGCAGTGTCTCCATAAGTATATATATATGAATTATGTGTAAATTCCTGTGGGAAAGTCCTTGGAGTTATGGCCATTATGGTAATCAGAAATGTCGTCAGATTCTTCCATGTCCGACTCATATACACGGAGCTTCTGGCTTGAATCCTTCTTCTCTTTGAGCTCTTTAATAACTTCCTGCTGCCTTACTTTATTAATAACGTCTTCTTCTTCTTCGTTCCCAGACATTTCTACAGTCCCAGATCTTCTGATGATATGCACAGTACACTTTCTCTTCCTCTGGCCTTAATTTCAGAGAGGGATGTTATATTCAAGGGAAAATGGGAGAGTTCACACTTCTATTGTCAGTGGCAACTCTAAGATTTTTTTCTAGAGGGGTCAATAGTGGTGGAGTTAAAAATTTATCATGGGGCAAGTAAAAGAATAAAATAAATAAATTTTTATATATGTGCAACTTCCATATTATATACATTATACAATAATCTAAAATAGTATTCTAAATATAATTTAATATAAACATCAGTAAGAAAATAACCATTAAATACATAAAAAATATATATATAATTAAATAACTAATAATACATGTGGTCAGTCTCTTGGAGTCAGACTAACAATAAATGCGAAAATAAGAAGAAGAAAAAAGTAATTGATATAAGTTTTAACTTTTAAAGTATATGACTTTTTAACCATACACGTGGTCAGTCTCTTGAAATTGGAGCAAGCACTAAAATACTTTTTGGATTTGGAAATCTATAGAGCATTTATCAAGCTACTTGATCAAATAAAGAGAAAAACTAAGAAAATATAGAAAGGAAAAAGAAAGATAGAGAGAATGAGGAAAAAATCACAAAAATAAATACAAATCTGTTGGTTGTAATAGTGGTGTACTTTTTTGTTGATGAAAAAGAAAAGTGCAACAACTTTATTCTACTATCGATGGAAAAGTAAGCCAAAGTCTTGGAAATTTTTATTTTTTTATTTTTTTAACGAATGAGCAAAAATTTGAAACATTTTTTTTTTCTTATAAATTAAATATTTTAGGAGTAGTGCTATTGACACAACACTTTCATAACAAAACCAAAGTGGCAAGTTGTTAAAGGTAGGAAAAAAGTGATGTTAGTTGTGAATCTTGATAAAAACTAGTTACAGCTTGCCACTTAACTTTTATTATTAAATTATTGTGAAAATATTGTGAATGTCGCATTAAAATGATCATATTCAAACTTATATCAGCTGAGTTTAAACAAAATTTAGGGTTAGGGGTTCAAAATTTTATTTTAAGGGCTAAAAAAAATTTATTAAAAACTAAAAAATATATATATATATATATATATAGTTATGGCTAGGTCAGGGGGTTCATTTGAACCCCCTGGCCTTAAGGTAAAGCCGCCCTTGTCTATGGTCTGTTCATATCACGAAAAAGGTGATCAAAAAGTTATCCTCAATCCTGATACTTGGGTGCCTCCTTTGAAGGACACTTATTTCAAGTGAAAATGTAAAAAGTCAACTTCATCACCGCGTTGATTTTTTTTTTTTTTTTTTTTTTTTCCATGGACCAGGCGTCGTAGATGACCTCATTTGAAATTTTAAAGTGTGTAAGTTGCACTAGCCAAATACTAGGTGCTGTTTTTCTAGACTCTCCAATTTTAGTTACCCCTTAATTAATTTTAAGAAATGCTACTTGTACAACATTTTAATAAAACTTAAAAAAAAAAATTAATAGTAAATTGTTATTGATTTTAATTTGAAACTACTATTGAAATTACTTTTTTACCCATTAGTAATATAACCAATAACACCCTATCACTTAGAATTTATTGTAAAAGTATTATAAAAATAATATTTATCATTAATTTTAGACTGAACACAATTAAAGCAGAATTTACGTAATTAGCCAATTAATTAACCAAAGCATCCAACAATTGCATGGATAAACATAATTGAACAATGCAATATGTAAAAAATAGTAAGTAAAGAGGGTGCAAACCAAAGATAACACCAAATGTGTTATCAAAGAGGAAAACTAGAGAATCTGGAGGAAAACCTCTTCGCAACTAGACAAATCGGAAATGATACATTAGTGAATGAGTTGAAGTACAAGAATACACAAAGATCTCCAAACCTAAGCTACTCAATGTACTTGAGCCCTTTAAATTCTAACTACCAACGGCCTTCACGAGTTTTGTCTTTGCTAGCTTTCTAGATCCTACAACATCACCCAATTGCACCACCAAGCCTCCATGGTTGAAAATGTGGTCAAACTTTAATGCTTCCCAAATGTCCAAACAAAAATCAATACTCAATATGGTGAAGAAGGTGAAGGATAGAATCTCCTCTCATTCGTATGGAAATTGTGAGAGGGAAGAGTTGTAGAGAAACTAAGGCATTTGACTTTTTAATGAAAGGCACAATTCTCACACTCTCAAGGTGTGTTTTTCTGATTTATAAAACCCTATATCTCTAGGTTAAAATCTATGGGAAAGAGATGTATAGTAGAGAAAAAATAAAGCACAGCTAAACATCTAGGGGATGAGATGTCTAGGGGCCCTCGTAAGTCACTCGCAAGTAGGCCCACTCTCAACTTCTCCAGCTCTAACCGACTTTCAAAATTCCTCACACTCTCCCCACATGCAAACCTGCAAGTGCTGCTAGTCATGAACCACTCATTAGTCAATCTTGAATTCCACTGATCTTGCAATTCTTCATCAAAATCCCTAAACCAACCCAAGTACATTAAACCCACAAATATATATATATATATATATATATAGAGAGAGAGAGAGAGAGAGAGAGAGAGAGAGAGAGAGAGAGAGAGAGAGAGAGAGAGAGAGAGAGAGAGAGAGAGAGGTTCAAAAGAGTTACACATTTTTTAAACAATTGGATTTAAGTAGATCAACGGTTAAAAAAATACCCTCATTATTACAAATATTTTTAATAGAATCTCATTAATTACCATCATTTATTACATGCTAAACCTATCTCTAAACCCAAAAAAAAATACACGTCTGACTCTCTCTCTCTCTCTCTCTCTTCGTTAGTCTCTCTCTCCATTAGTCTCTCTCTATTTTCTAAACTTGCGTTTCTCTCTCTCGATCTCCTCCTCCATTGCTACTCCACCATTGTTCCACCTCCACAGGTTGCCGGCAGCAAAAAAAATAACCAAGCTGAATTGTTTCTATTTATGAGTACTCTGTTTCTATTTTTCCTTTCTTTTTTGTTGTGAGTGCTCTGTTTTTTTTTTTTTTTCTTTTCTGGTCTGGCTCTATGTGCTCTATGTGAATGTGTTTAGAAGTTCTGACTCTATGTGTTCTATGTGAAGCCGAACTGAATGGTCTTGAATGTGTTCTATGTGAAGCCAAACTGTTGTGAGTGTTTTTTTTTTCCCCCTTTCTTTTCTGTTGGGAGTGATCTGTTTCTGTTTCTTTTCTGGTTTGTGAGTGCTCTGTTTCATTTGCAGGCAACCTTTTGTCGATGCTGTTGTAACCAAGTGCGAGCACTATTTCTCTGAGTATTGCGCGTTAAAGGTGTACCTTTTATTTCTGTGAGTAAGCACTACTTCAGTCAACTGTTTGTGGATTTTTAGGATGAAATTTTTTTTACATTCATTTATAGAAGAAAATCAGATCACACATTTAAAAAATTAACCCTTTTCAATTTTAAAAAAGAAGCTGGCAACTGAGTTATAGAAAATCAGATCACACATTCATTTATAGAAGTAATTCTTATGGGACAAGCTAGAATTCTTATAGCCGTGCTAAGTTAGTAAATCCTACTTTCTGAATTAACTTAATCCCCTCACCCCTCCTTTTTCCCTAATATTTTCTATTTATCCAAATACTTTAGATACTATTGATGAGATGTTCTTGGGTATTGGTGAATAGGACATTATGTTTGAAGTCTTATTTATTAGAGAATTGAGTTATGCTTGTTTTTTTTTTTTTTTTCTTTGTTGTTTCAATTTGGAGCCTAATATTGGTAAAATGTTTGCATATTTTTTATTTGTGTTCATTATTTGTATTGGTTCTTATAGTTACTAAATCGCAAATGGAACGTGAAGAGTTATATGATGCCCCAAACAATTTAGGACCATCAGAGCAAGAGTTACCGCTTGAAGATATTGGTGATTGTGAGTTGAAATCCAAGCCATATGTCGGAATGCAATTTGACTCCCTTGATGATGTTGAAACTTTTTACAAAGAATTTGCCAAAAAAGAAGGTTTTGGAATCCATACGCGTACGAGTAAAAAAGCACCCAAAAGTGATAATGTAACAAGTCGTATTTATGTATGTTGTAGTGAAGGGCAGCGCAAAACAAAAAATGCATTAGACAGTGGTTTGAGTAGAGATGATGAAAACAAGGCCCGTAGAAGTTGCTCAAGTCTTAGAACTGGATGTGAAGCAATGCTTAGGATTATGAAGAATAAGAAGTTACAGAAATGGGTTGTGAAGGGATTTGACAACAACCACAATCATGGTATTATTAGTCCAAAAAGTGTGTCATACCTCCGATGCCACAAAAAAATGTCTACTGCTGCTAAGAGTCTAGTTGAAAATTTTGGTGAAGAAGGTCTTCCAACAAGAAAAGTTGCCATGATGTTCAATGTAGGTGGCCAGACATTTACAAGTAGAGATTGCTAGAATCACTTGAGAGATGTTAGAGGAAAAAATCTAGATGTTGGAGATGCCTTAGCTATCCTTAATTATTGCCAAAAACAACAAGCACAAGACTTCAATTTCTTTTATGCAATTCAATGTGATGATGTTGGCCATATGGATAATTTTTTTGGGTGGATGCGCGATCAAGAATGGCTTATCAATACTTTGGGGATGTAGTGACATTTGACACAACTTACAAAACAAACAAGTATGATATGCTATTTGCTCCTTTTACGAGCTTAAACCATCATTGTCAATCAATTTTATTTGGTTGTGCATTGTTGCAAGATGAGACAGAACAAACTTGTGTGTGGCTGTTTGAAACTTGGCTTCAAGCAATGTGGGGGAAGGAACCAAAATCTATTATTACTGATCAAGATTTAGCCTCCATCATGGGAAGGAGCCTACAAGCTTGGCTCTTACAAGTTTTAGGGTTCATTTGAGGGAGATTTCATTTTCAAAAAAGTTTCAAACCATCTCTTTGTTAATTATGCTCTTGCTTAAATTGCCTTCATATTCATATCTTTTTTTTTAATTATGTTCCTGCTTATAAATTGCCTTTATTTTCAAGTCCTTTAAATTATGTTATTGTTTATAAATTGTCTTTATTTTCAAGTCTTTTAAATTATGTTATTGTTTATAAATTGCCTTTATTTTCAAGTCTTTGAAATTATGTTCTTGCTTATAAATTGCAAATTTCCTTTATTTTCAAGTCTTTTAAATTATGTTCTTGCTTATAAATTGCATTTATTTTCAAGTTTTTAAATTATGTTCTTGCCCATAAATTGTTGTTACATTTTAAGTCCTTTAAATTATGTTATTCATTGCTTTTAATTCATTTATGATACCTTTAAGTTCTCTTTATTTTCCTTATTATCATTCTCATGGGTACTAGCTCTCTAGCTAGCACCATGACCCCAGATTACCAAATAATGAGAAGTTTGGGTAAACAATCCTCTAAAAATTTGTTTTCCAAAAGATTAAAAAATGGGCACCAATGGCCATCCACTTTTTCTGAAATTGATCTTTTCAAGGAATAAAATGCGACTTTCTTTTGAGTTCCTTTTTAGCAAAATACCTTCCAAAGGGGTATGTTTTTAAAAAACCCGTTCAATGCCCATTTCAAAATCCTTTTCCAAAAAAAGAGGTTAAGTTTGATTCTTTATTTTTACACAAAAATGAATAAAAACCATGGAACCCTTTCTTCTTAAAAACCGTTCTTTTTAAAAAATAATTTTGACCTAAGTTTTAGGTTTTTTCTTTCAAAAAGACGTGGAAATTCTTTTTCCGTAAAATAAGATGATTTTAATTTTAAACCTTTTATTCTTTCAAAATTATTTTTTCAACTAAGCTCTTTTTTAGTTTTTTATTTTTTATTTTTTATTTTACCTTAAAAGATGAACAAAAACTATGGTTTTCACCAAAACCATGGAACCCCCTTTTTCTTAAAAACCTTTCTTCTTCTTTTAGGCCTTGTTTGGGAGAAGGGAATGGAATGGAAAGGAATGAAATGAATCATTTTAAAATATTCTTCCATTCCCTTGTTTGGGAGTTTTAATGGGAGGGAATGGAATGAGTAGGAGGGAACACTCATTCTTCTCTATTCCCTTAAAACCTCAAATTTTCATTTCCCCCAAAATTGGGAGGAATGGGAGGGAATAGAATTAGATTTAATGATTTTTTTAAACTAAAACTCTCAAAATACTCCTATATATTCAACTCTTTATTTTAAAATAGGGGGCTATTAGTAATATTTTCATAAAATGATTCCATTACATTCTCTCCATGTTACTCCCAAACAAGATTACTGACATTCCATTCATTTTCATTCCTTTATTTTGAAACATCCAATCAAGGTTACTTAATTCCATTTCATTCCATTCTTTTCCATTCCTTTCCCTTACTTAAATACATTCAATTCAATTCCATTCCATTCTCTTATAAACTCCCAAACAGAGCCGTAATGTTTTTAAATCCAAATCTAAATTTTAGGTTTTTTCTTCCCAAAAATTTTGGAAACCCCTTTTCTTTCCCTAAAAAACAAGTTTTTAAAAAGATTTTGAGTCTTAAAGTTTTGTTCATAAAAGTTCTTTTTACTTTCCCAAAATCCATTTTTCTTAAAATTAGCACATTTTTATGTTTTCAATTTTCTCATAAAAAATATAAATAAATAAATAAACCCTTTTTTCATGTAAAACCAAGAGAATCTTTTTTTTTTTTTTTAAGGATCTCTTCCAATAAAGCGTTAGTTTTAAAGTAAACCTTTTTCTCCAAAAGTCATGAGATTTTCTCAAAAGAAAACACTCATCATTCTAAAAGAAAACTATAGGCTTCCTTTTATATAGAGTTGCTTTTAAATCTTTCCTTTAAAAATTGCATCATTTTTAAGAGGTTTGGTATGTGTCTATGATTCACTTCCATTGAATCATTAGACTTCCATCAAGCTAACATATCCCCCTCCCCCTTTGCACTAATAATTTTTGGTTCATTTTGTTTATGCATGAGAATGAAATTTGGACAATAAAATGGGCTTTATAAATGCATAAGTGACATCATTTTTAAGAGTTTTTTTTATGTGTCTATGATTCACTTCCATTAATCATTAGATTCCCATCAAGCTAACATATCCCCCCTCCCCTTTGCACTAATAATTTTTGGTTTGTTGTGTTTATGCATGAGAATGAAACTTGGGCAATAAAATGGGCTTAAATGCATAAAGTGACATCATTCCTCTCTTCTCCTTTTTATGTTATGGAATAAGCATATTCACATGATAAATACATAGTAAGTCTAATATTCACTTGTTTATTATAATACATTTAAATTCTTGCAATTTTGTAATAGTTTTCACATGATATGTATATATATAATTTTTTTTTTCTGTATATACTTCTTGCCATAAATATTAACATGATGATGCTTTATACATAAACAAAATACTCACATGATATGTATATGTATTGTTTGATGAAAACTCTTTCAAAAATCAAATGTCAAGTGTTTAATTTATTTTCCTACAATGTGAATGTTGAAATTAAATTAAAATGAGGTATTATCCTTTGGATAGGTGGTGTGGAATGCCTAATATCTTTCACACCCGTAATCAAACTTCCGAGTCTAAAATTTTTAGTTCGAGACGTTGTTTACCTTAATTAATTAATACCCTTGAATCAGTTTTTAGTTAATTAAGTAAAACAAATTAGATAAATAAGTGATCAATCACACCTAATACAAAACCAACAGTTGGTGATGACTACTTAAAATTAAAAAAATAATAATAATAAAAAAAAGACTCACACATCTCACCGTAGAAACACATGCCCCATAAATCACATTACCAAAGCACCTAATGTGAAAACCAAAAACCCAAGAGGGAATTAATTTCCAAGCGTCCACAGGTTGCTAAGTACCTCAAAAACTTTCCTGAGATGAATGATGTGCTCCTCCCACATTTTGTTGTATATCAATATGTCGCCAAAGAAAACCAGCAAGAATTTTCGTAAATACGGTTGAAATATGGCGTTCATTGCTGCTTGGAAAGTGGATGGGGGTGTTGCAAAGCCCAAAAGGCATCACAAGATATTCAAAGTGGCCGCTGAGTGTGGAAAGCTGTTTTGTGAATGTCATCAGGGTGGACACGAATTTGATGGTATTCTACTCGGAGGTCCAACTTGGTGAAGTAAGTCGCTCCATGAAGCTCATCTAGTATATCATCCACTGTTGGAATTGGAAAACGGTCCTCAATGGTCACCGTATTTAGAGCACTATAATCAGTACAAAACCACCATGATTCGTCTTTCTTTTCTTTTTTTTACTAACAGGGCAGGTGAGGAAAAAGGACTTCAACTCGGACGAATTGCCATAGACAACATCTCCTTCACTTGTTCAATTTCATCTTTTTGAAAACAAGCGTAAAGGTAAGGTCTCACATTAATGGGTAAGCTGCCTTCTTTTAATGGAATCTGGTGATCAAATCCTCTAGAAGGAGGCAGAGTTTTTGGTCCTTCCAATACATGCTGAAATTCTTGGAGCAATGGTTGCAATCAAGCCGGTACCAGAGCCATCCCCATGTTGTCCTCTCCCTTCTACATGATGGTAAATAGTTCCCCACCACCTTGCATTTCATGTTCCAGCCTTTATAGGGCCACCTCTTGAGTGGGTTTGATTGAGGAAGCCATGATTACATATAGTTTTCCCTCCCATTGAAACTTTATTGTCATAATCTTCCAATCACACTTCACCGGTCCTAACAATTCCAACCATTGTATGCCTAACACCAAATCTAGCCCATTGAGGGGTAAGGAATAGGAAGTAGTGCAAAATGTAAATCCTTAGACAGTAATTGAGACATGTTCATACCTCTCTTGACAAACCAAACTCTCTCCATTTGCTACCTTCACCATGAACTCCTTAATAGCCGTGACTGCTAATTGTAGTGATTGGGCCAACTTCTTATCCAGAAAGTAGTGGGTTGATCCACTGTCAATAAGAACAACGAGTTCTCTTTTACCTATATCCACGCTTTTACTTGCATGATTCAGGGCGATTGCATGAAGGGAAATCAATGGAGCATCTTCTTTGTAGATTTCATTCTCTTATGGTTCGTTTGGATTGAAGGAGAAGAAGGGGGAATAGAATAAAGTAGAGTAAATTTAGCACAAAATTAACTTATTTTTAGCTAACTTTACTCTACTCCCTTTCACTCCCACTTCTTCCTTCCTCTATCCAAACAGGCCATTAGAGATTATCTTCTTCCCATTTGCTGTCAGTGACTTCCAATAGGTCTTGCTGTGAGTAAGCTTCTACCAAAAAGGCTTGTGGTGTGGCACAACGATGCCTCGGTGTAAACTTCTCGTTGCGGCTAAAGCATAGCCCTTTTTCATTCCCCCTTTGCATTTTCTCCCAAGAAATCTTCCCTGTGCTTCCCGTTGCTTGATTCGTTGTACCAAGAGTGCTACGTGAACTTGACTTCCGCATGGACTTGGTCATGGAATTGGATTGCTGGAAAACCATCTTGCCTTGACGCCGTCTATTTAGACTCTCATCTTTGATTCTAGCCAACTCAATAGCTTCCGAGAGAATTTTTGGTTTGAACATTCGGATTTCCGAGGCAATCTCTTCTTTTAATCCACCCATGAAAGCTCCCACCAATGCCTTTTGAGGCCACCCATCAACTTGATTAGCTAACCTTTCGAACTCTCGCTGATACTCCCGGAGTGTTCCCTTCTGACATATCTTAGACAAAGCTTCATCAAAATCCTCATCCTCCGTTGGCCCAAATCGAACCAGTAACTCTTTTTTGAATTTCTTCCATGTGATCTTTGTCTTCTCCTCTTGAAACACCTTCTTCATCCACAGCCACCATTGGTTTGCTTCTCCTTCCAAATGAAAGGCAGCTAACGTGACTTTACGATCTTCAGGTGTCCCTTGGTAGTCAAAATATTGACTTACAAGGTCAAGCCAAACCATTGGATCATCACCCGAGTACTTTGGAAAATCCAGCTTGGCAGGTTGAGGTTGATCATGTGTTGTAGTTTTGAATCTAATTGACTGATCATCTGATTTCGGGGTTGAAAGAGAATCTAATTTGTCACCGGAATTGGACAACATCTCTTTGATTTCACGCATGGATGAACCAAGAAATTGGGATTCTGTGGTCAACTTTTGCACACTCTCTTTTAGCTCCTGCATTTCACTCTCTAATTTCTCAATTTGGTCCTTCATGGTGGCCATGCTCTAATACCAAGTTGATAAAACAAAGATGAGAAATTGATAAAAGACTTTCTTCACAATAAAAGAGAAAATCCACCAACCTCCTCCTAATGGCTTACATCCTAATATTTAAAGCTAAACAATTATCTCCCAATTGGAGACCTATTCAACAACTAACCAACAGGTCCTAAGATAATGTGATAACAACGACGAGAACTAACAACAATTATCAAAATAATGATAAGATGATAATATTATTAAAGACGATGATAAGGATCATCAAGCTCCTAAGGTTTTGGCGGCAACTTCTCATGTTAGTAGCAGAGTTCTTTTCATCCTTATCTTCCAAGCTAGCCAAGTATTTATAATTGGGCTTAGGAATTCTAGAACTCCTACGTGGCACACTATCATAGAGGTTGTTGGAATATAGTACTGCTGGAGAATAATTCAATTGTGGATTATCATTATTTTTTATTTTTTTAGTTTTTGAATAATGAGGGAAATTATCCTTAGCAGTTATGAAGTCTTTTGAATAGCAGCTGATAAGCATTGTGCTATTCTTATCTGTTGTTTATGTTAATTAGTTGTTTCTTTCAATTTGGAGTTTGTAAGTCTATAAATAACTTAACACTTTGTACAATGATATAAATGAGAAAATTATAACAGACGTTAATCTTTTGGGAGGCCTAGTTTTTACTCAAATTAAAACCAAAGCACGTTGCTTTGCTAAAAGAAGGTTACATCACGTAACACATAATCAAGAATTCATAATGTCCATGGAGTGTGCGAAAAGCTGTTTTATGAACATCAGCATGTAGGAAACGAATCTAATGTTACCCAAATCATAGATCTAATTTTGAGAAAACCTTGCCCCATTCAACTCATCTAATAGCTCATCGGTAGCCGAAATGGGAAATTTGTCGTTGATTGTAATTTGGTTGAGGGACTTGTAACTAAGCACATGCACCAAGACCTATATTGTTTTTAACAAAATTATTGAAGTAAATTTCAGTCAAACTTAGATTGTGCAATTTACATTTTAGCCTTGATATGATATATAAGGATACCACTTAAAACCAAAAACTTAGACTTATAAGTTTGGAATCAACTATATTATATTAACCGTCCACTCTTATTATTATTATTTAATGTGAGTTTGAACCCTAGATGGAGGGAAGGCTCAAGGCCTAAGCCTAAGGCCCCCAATATTTTAATGATTTCACCCTTTATATAAAGGCTCTATCTCATTATAAAAAGGTCCAAAATTGTAGAGTGATGATGGGGATATTACATTCATTGCTACATCAATTTATGTGCCTTATGTGGTAAAATTTATAATACCTTTAGCATTTTTCAAGATTATATGATAATAAGTGTTTAAAAATAAATAAATAAATAAAGGTTGTACAATGTTGATTTTTATCTCACCTCCAAAAAGGTCTCCAAAATATTATACCAACAAAAACTAAACCCAGTTGAAAACCATAAACTATTTTGGGAAAAATTTTGTTTTGATGTTGCAACATGTTGTCAACACTACTTACCTAATCTTTCATATGGCTACACATCAAACAATCTCTATCTCTATATGAAATTAAAATTTTCTTTAAAAAAAAAAATATGAAATTAACTTTATGATCCGTTTGGATTGAGGGGAAGGAAGGGAGAGTATAGTAGAGTTAGTATAACCTATTTTCAGCCAATTCTACTTTATTCTCCTCCACTCTCCCTCCCTCCTCCCTCAATCCAAACAAACCCTTAGTTTGGTTAGTATTAATTCATCAAATTAAGATTGGTTATTTCATTAGTATTAAATAAATTTTTTTAATTGATATTTAAATATAAAGGTCCCACTTAAAGTTATCACCTTAAATGTCTCTGTTAAAAGGACCAAGAAATAAGAACAATTTAAGTTACAAATCTTTTGACTATTCATACAAGGCATCAAAATGAGATCTTTTGAGATGAAGTTTCATCCATAAAATTATGAGAAAGTCTGTAGACACAAAAATAAATTCTTGTCCACTCAACTATTGTGATTTTTTTTTTTTTTTTCCCTCTATAGCATTGCTATGAAATTATTAAGTATCAATATTTGATGACAAAAGAAAAAAAATGATTTTTTAACAAATTTTTATATTTTCCATAAAAGTGATGTTAAAATTTTTTCTAAAATTATCCGTTGATCTGACCCTCTTTAATATGACTTATATCTCAAACTTATATAATAATTTAATTATAATAAGGGAAATGATAACAATAGCCCTAAGGGAATTCGTTTAGAAATCATTTTTAGAAACATAACCTTTTTGTTTTTAATAGTTATGTTTTTAGTAGGTATACATCATAGATACCATATATATTTTTATAAAGGAAAAAGTAACAAATTTAGTTAGAAACTTTTTATAAGAAAATAATTAAATTTTTTACAACTTTTTATATTTCTCACAAAAGTAATATCAATATTCTCTTTTATTTAACTAATGTTATAAGAATATACCTATTAACCGAACACTTTTTTTATTAAAAAAAATAAAAGAATAAAAACAAAAAATAGTCTCCCAACTTTTAGTTAAACTATTCTATTTCATACCTATGAAACATTTTTAAAACCCTATGAGTTTTTTTTTTTTTTTTTTTTTTTTGGTGTGGGGGGTTGTTAAAAGCCTCTTGCATTTCAAACAAATTTTCAAAGCAAAGATTCAACTTCTTGGTGGTCAATTTGATAGGCTACTAAAAAACATGTGCTAGGACTCCAAGTGCCATCAAGCCTCGATATTTGATCGTGCTTCTGGGTCAACGTTGTTTTGTATTCCCAGTGTGATTGACATCATGTGATCTATTAAAAAAAAACCACTAGTGCAAAATCTGCCGTATAAAGAATTTCAAGTCTTTTTGTGTGTTTTTCTTTTTAGCTGAATATTCACTGTGAAACTAGAGTCTTTTCACTAAATATTACTAAATTTAAAATATATTTGCGTTATAGGTACTGTTTTAAGTTATTTATGGGGAATGAAGAAAGAGATTGAATTTCGGTAACACTGTTACTGAAATTCAACAAAAAGTAGGAGAGAAAATGAGAAAAAGGAGGAAAGAGAAAATCTTAATTTCGGCAACAGTAAACCTTGAATTTTGACAACACTGTTGCCGAAATTCATTTGCCCAATTTTCCTATGTCTGCCCGAATGTGTGAGTGTGAGAAGTGCAATAATGAGTGAGTGCCCAAAAAAAAAGTAATTGTAGCAATGGTATTGCCGAAAATAGTAGGAAAAAAAAAAGTGAATGTCAAAATCTGAGGAAGAATTAAAGAAAAATATAAAATTTTTTTTCCCCACAATTTCGGCAATACCATTGCCACAATTGGGAAAAAAAGTTTTTATTTTTTTTTTCCCATTTTTGGCAAATCCATTACACTTTTTTTTTTTTAAGAAATGATAAGTGCATACAATTTTTACAACATTTTTACAACAAATTCTAAGTATCAGGTTGTTACTTATTGTTATTATTAGATTAAAATAGTAATCTCAATGTTAAATTTAAATTCAAACTAATAATAACTAGTTACCTGTAATTTATTGTGAAAATATTGTAAAAATATTATGTACGTAGCACATTATATTTTTCTTTAATTCTTCCCCAGATTTTGGCATTCATTTATTTTTTTCCCTACCATTTTCGGCAATACCATTGCCACAATTACTTTTTTTTTTTTTGGCACTCACTCATTATTGCACTTCTCACACTCACACATCCGGCATGCTTGAGTGTAACTACAGTAGCACTCTAACCACTCACATAATACAAATATTTATAATTTCCTATTTTAAGAGAATTCTGAAAAAGTGTGACAATGGATTTTTAAATTATACTCATAACTAAATAAAAACTTCTACAAATATAGTATGTAATTCATCTTTTCAATATATCTTCATAATATAAAGTTCTTGTAAATATGGTCAAAACTGAGGTTTAAGTGTGTAAATTGAATTTCATATACAATTTAGATTAGGTTGGGGTCGGATTTATTATAAAAAAAATTTAAATTTTAAATTAAAAAATATATATCTTTGACTGGGCTCCTGAGGGCCAACTACCTTGTTGTTAGCTCTATGGGCTGGGCTTAAGCTATAAAGTGAAAGAATTCAACGTAAAAACAATTGGATTTTCCACACTCATTCAATCCCAATCACAATCCCATAGTTCGTTCTTTGCTTTATACTTTTTCTGATTAGAAAAACTGAAAGCACGCAGCCATCACCCACGTGTCTCTTAAACAATGACAACCTTTACTAATTTTAAAAGCATTTTCTTCTAACTACGACAGTGACATTATCTTCCAATAAATTAGGTCATATCATATCATGATATTTCGTGCATGACAATTTTGACAATATATCTTGTTAGTTACGTTCTTAATCGAAAGAAAGTGTGAAGTCTCTTTCTTTGAAAGAGGACAAATAGAAAGTGGTGCACCATACAAAACACAACCACAAATGAGTGGACGTGGAAAATGGGCTATGCTAGACAAGAGCGTCCTTTTCTTTTCGTTTTTTTTCTTTTCTTGATCAATGCTGGACTAGACAAATTTCTAGTTTAGTTTAATTTAATCACCCATTAATTCCGTGATTTCAGGCTCTCATTTCTTCCTTTCTTTTAATAAACAGTAAAAAGTCAGTGATTACTTGCATAAACTGCACACAAAAATACAAATACACCACGTATGCATAAGATAATAATTAATGACGCCCAGCAACATTTGGGTGGCATAATTGGTAAGATACCAGCCAACAAATCTCAAGATTTTAAATCAAATTTCAACAACTAATTGTGTGATAATGCTCTTTATATTTCATCTATATTTCAGACAGTTCAAAAACTAATAAATGAGTTTTTCACAAATAAGAATATAGGGTCTCGCTCGAGAGTGGGTAAGGTAATACTATAGTTACATCCAGGTAGCAAAGTCACACTAGTTGCCACTCTCAACCCATTTTTTCTTTACCCAAAAAAAAAAAAAAAAATTTAATGACAGCCAAATTGGTCTAACTTCTTGTGAGAGGTTTGTAACTTTGAATACAAAGTACAAACCTTTTGTACTAGTATTATTTAAATTTCGTTAAACTCTAGAAGTTACTTTTAACCAGAACCCATGATAGTTAAACTCCCTCTATAATATTCTCATATTAGATTTGAAAAATTAAAAAGGGGTTTGGTAATTGTTTGTGTGGCAATTAAAGGGGCTTGTTTAATTTTATCTTATATTTTGTATTGGTCTTGTTTATAATTAAAAGAGATTTTTTTTTCTTCTTTCAATTTATCTCTATCTCAATTTGTAGTTTGTTAAATCTCTTTCAAAACTTTAAAATAAAATAACAATAAAAAATCTTTAAAAACTAACAGTTAATAATTTGTCATCTAAGATTATAGATTTTTTTATAAATAAATGTACAAAATTCATATTTTGTCATTATATATGATATATGGCTTGTCAATTTTTAAATATTAAACCACTTAATTATAATGTTATAGTTACAAAAATGTCGAATTCACATAACTTTAACAACTGCTTCTTACCTTCTTCTATTTTTTCAACAAATATCAACAAAGTGAGTCTTTTTTTTCTTTTCTTTTTTTCCTGAATTACGAATGAAATATTTATAACAATGTTATTAATTACCTATATTTTATTTAAGTCAATGCTTGATTGCTTTTTAGTGAGACATACAACCTAATACAATATTTTTTACTTTCCCATTTATACTATATATATAAAGTATAGTCAAATTAGAATCTGAATTTTATTGTCATGTCAATGTAGAATGAATTATAATATATATATATATATATATATATCTCAAGATATATTATTATTCATATAAGTTTGTTGAGGTCCAAAATTTCACAAAGCCCATTCCATAAAAAAATAAAGAAGGCCCAATTCGTGCAGTAAGAAGAATCGACATTAAGGCCCTATGTATGTTCAAATTTCCAGCAAAAAAAACCATTAAAAAGTCCAGCAAATTCCAGTGAAAGAATTGGGCCAGGATCCCCAGAGGCTCGGGATCCTCGGGACACACAACATGCTCTAAGTAAGATTGAAATGGCTCAAAGCATAAACGATGCAGGACAAACAGGTCTTAAGCACCTAGTCATGCGTCAGAAAGTGTAAAGCAAACATTCATGAACAAAGAAGTTGCACCTCATGAAACCAAGCATGAGAAAACCATAAGTAGAAGTGGTTGGAGGGAGCTTTCAACCCAGCAGTAAAAGATCCCGATTGTTTGGGAAAAATGACAAGGATGGAGGGCAGACAAAAATTAAAAAGTTGAAGAGGGCCAAATAGCTAAGATTAGCAACCTGAGTGGATCTTGGAATAGAAAGTTAGCTAGGGGCTTTCAGCTTGGTCGGACCAAAAGGAAGAAATTATGAGGAAAAAGGAAAGGACAAGCCTCTGGTTAGCTGACACAGTACGAGCTCTGAGGGGTAAAAGAGAGAAATCGCTCATGCCCCGAAACCCTAGAGTCGCATTATAAAAGGAAGAGAAAACCCATGCTGAGGGACATTCATTCATCACCATTTTTTATTTGAAAAAAGATATCACAACAGAGCCATAGGAAAAGCTCTGTAAAATCAAAAGAAAACAGAGGAACCGCTCTCGGTATCCCAGAGACAGCCACTATAGCACATGC
The DNA here is from genome assembly GCF_002906115.3 of Quercus suber. Taxonomy (NCBI): domain Eukaryota; kingdom Viridiplantae; phylum Streptophyta; class Magnoliopsida; order Fagales; family Fagaceae; genus Quercus; species Quercus suber. The sequence goes on along the minus strand of NW_027069629.1, from coordinate 54,313 downwards.
TCGGATTCAACAAATTCAAACTTTGCAAGTCTTGGAAGCTTGAATAGCTATCAAAGTCTGTAATTTTTTAACTTAGTTGAACCTTGTATCACATGAATATAGAACTATAGGAAAAGATCTGTAAAATCAAAAGAAAATAGAGGAACCGCTCCCGGTATCCCAGAGACAGCTACTATAGTACATACTCGGATTCAACAAATTCAAATTTTGCAAGTCTTAGAAGCTTGAATAGCTATCAAAGTCTGTAATTTTTAAACTTAGTTGAACCTTGTATCACGTGAATATAGAACTATAGGAAAAGCTTTGTAAAATCAAAAGAAAACAGAGGAACTGCTCCTGGTATCCCACAGACAGCCACTATAGCACATACTCGAATTCAACAAATTCAAATTTTGTAAGTCTTGGAAGCTTGAATAGTTATCAAAGTCTGTAATTTTTGAACTTAGTTGAACCTTGTATCATGTCTTAGTGAGCATATTGTAATCCACAATCAAGAAAAATAATGAAATACCTCATATTGATTTGAGGATCTCTAACAATTATTTCATGTATTTCTTTATTACATTGTCTTCCTTTACTGTTTCTCACTAAAATCCTTCTCACCTAACTATCTTGGAAGGCAAAGCCCAAGCAAAGCAACTTGGACTTGAGTTCTAAATCCCTCAAGTCTTGTGCAAAAGCACCAAGTCTATGAGAATTGAGGCCAGGATCCTCGTGTCAGAATCATTCTCATGAAACTCATTTGCATATATGTATATGTATTAATATGTATATCCTAATCTAAGAAACTAACAATTATTTGAAGATATGTGTAGTGTGTTTTTTATGTAGCACCCATGGAGGTTAAGGGAAAGGACAAAACTCTATTACATAATAAACATGGAAAAGATCATATAGTTCAGAGAACCAAAGCATTCTGGGTTCTTACGGCCTAATACACCTCAGAATCCCATGACAAGATACCCAGGATCCCATGACAGTACGCCCTGAGGTACCAAAAGGAATTGCATTTTTCATCTTGAGGAGCTTTATGTGACTTGCGCACAACTTGGTTCATAATCAGCCCCATTTAGCTGCGGTGAACCAAACCCAGTCCACCAAAACAACAAGTATTTGGGGTCGAGATCCTTGTCTCTACTTGGGCCTGTGTGCTAAGAAAAAAAGCACTCTCACAAAGTTAATAACTCTAAAAATATACATATCACTTTTTTTAAAAATCTAGTTTCACCACTGTGGTTTTCCAATTAGAGGATTTGAAGTTTAATCAATTGCAAGTAAGAAAAGTGTGGTATCAAGAGAATCAAAATCCTCGATCCCATAGGTATGCTTCACTCCATGTCCCATCAATTAGAACCATTCATATGTCATTTTTTCTTCTAAGTAAATAGAAGCATCTAAACCAAAAACATAAAGCACCTTTGTTTTCAATACGTGCGATCGATAGACTATGGCCCAATCCATCTAGTTTTCCAAGAAAATGTATCACACAAATTGTAGGATAAAAATCATGAGGTCAAATATTAAGTTTCATAAAAAATTTGAACAACTTGTTGAGTTGGCTAATTAATTGTAACTAGTGTATAACATCATTTTTACTATGACCACCATTGTCATTATTTTTATTTTACACCAATTATAACTTGCACCTCTTTAGTTGTAAAAAAAATATTGTAAAATTTATTATATTTTTAGAATTATTAATTAGAGAATGAGAAAATGTGCGAGATATAAGAGGGACCTATATCAAAAAAGCTAATATCATACCGGTACCAGCCGAACTAGGGAAATATATCGTACCAGCTAAGGTTGTCAAAATCGTAATACTATGTAGGATCGTAGAAGGTAGGTGGGATAGAAGATCGTAGGATTGGATCGTAAATCGTAAGATTTTATATATTTTCAAATTTAAAGGAAAAAAAACACATTAATAATGACTTTATATGTTGAATAATCACGTAAATTATAAATTCATCCATTAAAAAACTTAGATTTGCATTATATGATGTAATTTGCATGTCGAAGTCTATACTAACGAAACAAATATATTTAAGTTTTGACCTAATATATCTAAAAAGATCAATAAATGTTTAATTAGCAACCAAATACCAAAATATTTATCAAAACATATGGAAAATATTTTCTAAATTCTAAGTTCCAAGTTTGAAATCTAATATAAGTTAGCAAATAGAAACTAGTTAACTACAATATAAAATCCAAAAGCAAAATGAATATTAAGGTGAAGTGAACATTTAATTATTCTCATTCTAAAGTTTTTATAACCACCATCCTAAATTCCTAATCATCATCTATTTAGACATTATATATTTGTATACTAGAGCTGTAAAAGACATTAAGATACAATTTCACACTCAACTATTCAAGTTATACCACTCAGCAACAATTAAAGAACAAGCTCAAAAAAATTCAATCAATCAATATACAAATACAAGCATAACTGAGAAAATTATATATATATATATATATATAAATATTTTAGTAATATTAGAATACAAATTAGTATATTGATAAAAACAAATTTAACAATATTATAGCTTAAAAGGCAACAGAGCCAATATCAAATTCTTCATTTAGAAATGATGAAGTATTATTTCATTTTGATTACCAATGAACTAGGAACTAGAAAATATTTGCTTAGGTTAACATAATTTTATAAAATAAAAAATAAAAAGTCATACCATCATAACATGAAAAAATAAAAACTCCTAAAAGTTCATCAAAATAAAAAATAAAAAAAATTATCCCATAAAAAAAAAAAATTATGTTTTTGGTAGGATCAGTTGAATCCCATACAATCCTACGATCCTATATAATCCTACACGATCCTACCATTTTTACAATCCTAATGCAATTCTAAACGTTTTGGTGATGTGGGATTGTAAAATCATGCGATCCTACGATCCAGATCGCGATTTTGACAACCATGGTACCAGCCATTAAAATGGTATCGATATTCCTCTAAAAGTATTGGATGAAATACCAAATTGCACCAACTGTACCAGAATGCTTCAAGTGTTTTGGCTGGTATTGTCATTTCGACCGATATAATTAATGTGTGTAT